>NW_025956320.1:0-30501 GCF_023159225.1 Perognathus longimembris pacificus | reverse complement strand
GATCTAGTTTTAGTTTGTTGCATGTGATGAACCAGTTTTGCCCACACCATTAGTTAAAGAGGCTATCTTTCTTCCAGGCTATTTTTTTAGCTCCTTTATCGAAGATTAAGTAGCCATAGTTCTCTGGGTTTATTTCTGCGCCTTCAATTCCGTTCCATTGGTCTTCAGTCTTGCTCCGGTGCCAAAAACAAGCTGTTTTTAATACTATAACTTTATAATACAGCTTTAATTGGGGATTGTAATTCCTCCAGCACTGTTCTTTCTTCTTAGGATTGTTTTTGCAATTCTGGGTCTTTTATGGTGCCATATGAATTTCTGAATTTCTTCATCGATTACATTAAAAATGGTGTTGGGATATTAATGTGTATTGCACTGAATTTGTAGATAGCCTTTTGCAATATTGGCATCTTGATTATATGAATCCTCCCAATCCAGAACCATGGGAGGTTTTTCCATTTCCTTAGTTCTGCCTTAATTTCTTTTTTCATGTTTTTTAAAGTTCTCATCCTAGAGGTCTTTTACATCTTTGGTTATGGTTAATCCTAGGTATTTTATGTTTTCTGAGACTATTACAAAAAGAGTTGCTTTCCTGATTTCAGCCTCGGCATTCAGGTCATTAGCATATAGAAATCCCATTGATTTTTGAGGGTTTAATTGTATACCCTGCAACTTTCCCAAAATTTTGTATTAGCTCTAGTAGCTTGGGAGTAGAGTCTATGGGTTTCTTTATGTATAGGATCATATTTTATCAAATGCCTTTTCCACTTCCAGAGTCATAACCATGTGGTTCTTTACCTTGCTTCAGTTTACGTGGTGGATCACATTATTTGACTTGTGTATATAAAACCAACTTTGCATCTCTGGGATGAATCCAGTTTGGTTAGGGAGTATGATTTTTTTTGATGACCTGTTGAAGTCGATTGCCAGAAGCTTTTTGAGAATTTTTGCATCTATGTTCATGAGGTAAATAGGTCTATAGTGCTCTTTCTGTAATGAGTCCTGGCCTGCTTTGGGGATGAGAGTTATACTGGCATCATAGACTGTATCTGGTAGTAAACTTTCTATTTCAATTTCATTGAAGAATTTGAGAAATATTGGTGTGAGTTCTTCTTTGAAGGCCTTGTGGATTTCTGTTTTGAATCCGACTGGACCTTGGCTTTTCTTGCATGGGAGATCACTTATTGGTGTTTCTATTTCAATGCTGGATATGGGTCTGTTAAGAAGGTTTAAATCTTCATGGTTGAGTTCAGGGATATCAATTTTTTCCTAGGAAATCATCCATTTTATGCATGTTCTCAAATTTTGGGGCATAAACATTGCAAAATAGTCCCTTATTATGGTCTTAATTTTGGAAGTTTCAGTAGTGATGTTACCTGCTTCATTTCTGATCTTGTTTGTATGGGTTTGCTGCTATCTATTTTTTGGTCAGGTTTGCTAGGTGTGTGTCTACCTTGTTAATTTTTTCAAAGAACAAACTCTTTGTTTTGTTGATTCTTTTGATTTTTTTTCCTTGTCTCTAATTCATTAATTATAATGTGATTTTAATTATTTGTGTTCCTCGAGTTACTTCAGGTTAGGCTTGTTGTTCTCTTTCAAGGTGATTTAGGTGCATCCTTAAATTATTGAGTCTCATCCTTCAATTTTTGTTTCTCCACTTTGTTGGTTTACGTCCTCAGAGATATAAATTTTCCTCTGAGTACTGCCTTTGCTTTGTCCCAAAGGAGCTGGTACTTTGTATACTCATCTTGGTTGAATTCCATAAATATTTGAATTTCTGTTCTAATTTCTTTAATGACCCACTGGAGTTGTTACTCTCCATGTACCTTTTTGAGTTGAACTCTATTTATATTCCATTGTGGTCTGAGAAAATGCAGGGAATGGTTTTCTTGATTATGAATGTGTACAGATTTTCTTTGTGTCCTGAGATGTGATCTATTTTGGAGAATGTTGCATGTGCTGCCAAAAAGAATGTGTGCTATGTCGTTGCTGGGTCGATATTCTGTAGTTGTTGGTTAAGTCTAGTTGATCTACGCAGGTTTTTATTTCTTTGGTTTCTTTGTTCAGTTTTTGGGTGTTGATGTGTCCAAAGGTGATAGTGGAGTGTTAAATTCCCCAATTATCAATGTCTTTGGGTCTGTGAATGATTTTAGAGTCAGTAGTGTTCATTTGATGATGTTAGGTTCTCCTGTATTTGGTGTGTAGATATATAGGATGGTTATATCCTGCTGTAGCAGAGATCCCTTTATTAGAATGTAGTAACCTTCTTTGTCTCTTTTTACTGTTTTTAATTTGAAGTCAATTTTATCTGATACTAGGATTTCTATGCCAGCCTGTTTATAGGCGCCATTGGATTGATAGATTTGATTCCATCGTTTCACTTTTACGAGATGTTTACTTTTGCTGGATAGATGTGTCTCTTGGAGGCAGCAGAAAGATGGATCTTGATTTTTGATCCAACTTATGAGCCTATGTCATTTGATTGGATAATTAAGTCCATTAATATTGAGAGTTAGGATTGAGAGGTGATCGTTTGTTCCTTTCATTACATCTACCTTGTTAAAAGCTGTGTATTCCCATTTCTTGATCTAGTATTCTAGTTTACTATTTAGGGTTCATTCTCTGTCTGTATTGTGATCTTGATTATTTTCCCTTTATAGCATGTCTTTGAGGATTTCATGTGTAGCTGGTTTGGTGGCGATATATTGTTTCACGTTTTCCTTAGTGTGGAAGGCTTTTATTTGACCTTGGGTTTTGAATGAGAGTTTGGCTTGGTACAATATTCTTGGATGGTAGTTATTTTCATTTAGGGTTTGGTATACCTCATCCCAGGATCTCCTTGCTTTTATGGTCTCTGCTGAGAAGTCTGGGGTAATTCTAATTGCTTTTCTTTTATATGTGATTGTTTTCTTCTCCCTAACAGCTTTAAGGATTCTGTCCTTGGAGTGTATTGATCCTGTTTTGATCACATTTGTTGGTGGGATGTCCTGTTCTGGTCTGGGTGGTTTGGAGTTGTAAATGATTCCTGTATCTCTATAGGCCTATCCTTCTGGATATTTTGGAAGGATTTGGCTAATGTTTTGTTGCCTATTCCATTAAATTATTTCTTCAGGTTTTCCTCAATACATATTAGTCTTAAATTGGGCTTCCTGATTGTGTCTTGAGCTCATGGAGTGATCTGTTTTGTCGATGGGATTGGGTTTGTATTGATTTTTGAACTTTCTCCATCAACTTTAGAGAATCTTCAGCTCCTGAGTTCCAATCCTCTGCTTCAGCTAGTAGGGAATCTAGGCTAGTTACTTGATTTTGATTCCCTTTTTCTTCCCTCTGTTCTTTCCTAATGTTTTCCATGTCATCTTTTAGGTCCTGCATTGACTTTTTTACTGCATTAACTTCATTAACTTGGTTTTGAGTGCTATCTCTCAAATCTTTCAGCTGGGTAGCTATCTTTTCATTTGACTCTTGAAGTTCATTTATCTTTCTATTTGTGGAAGCCATGATATTCTCCATTAATTTTTTTTTTGCCAGTCCTTGGCCTTGGACTCAGGGCCTGAGCACCATCCCTAGCTTCTTCCCGCTCC
Source organism: Perognathus longimembris pacificus (assembly GCF_023159225.1). NCBI lineage: Eukaryota > Metazoa > Chordata > Mammalia > Rodentia > Heteromyidae > Perognathus > Perognathus longimembris. The sequence goes on along the minus strand of NW_025956320.1, from coordinate 26,923 downwards.
AGGCTAGCACTCTGCCACCTGAGCCACAGCGCCCATTTTGGCCATCTTTCATATATGTGGTGCTGGGGAATCAAACCGAGAGCTTCATGTGTAGGAGGCAAGCCCTCTTGACACTAGGCCATATTCACAGCCCTCTCCATTAAATTTGCTTTGCCTCTTCATGCTCTAGAATAGTTTCCTGGAGAGATTCACAATTTTCATTTATCATATTTATCAGTAGACTTTGTACAGCATTTTGATGGTTGTCTTCTCTTTGATTGACTGCTCTGCTTCCTGTTTGTTTTGACAGTGAAATGAGACACCAATTTTTGCAATCGTTCTTGTGTTTCCTCTGCCCATTTGGATTGGGAAATCCAATCTACAAACATTTGTGAGCACCGTTGAAGGCCTCATGCATACCTTACCATGCTCTGTGTAAATCTTTGAAGTTCACAATTATATACAGATACCTTGTATACCTATATGTAATATGAGATTGATGTTCCTGAAGAATACAATCCTGCACTCTCTACTCAGTAGTTACGTATTTACTGTTACAATCATATGAGCAACTTTTGTTACGATATTAAGTTCTTTTTGGACTGGCAGGCTCTGTCTCTGAGTCCATTTGATTCACTCTGATTGAGCAGGGATACCCTCTATCCAATAACCTGAGTTCAATGGAATCTGGAGTTCCTGTAAATAAGTCAGGAGGGTCAGTTAGCAGCAGTGAAGAGAATAGAGTAAAATTATATGGGGGAGGGTACTGATTTTGGTTTATTTACAGTGACGTGGAAATGTGAAGAAGAGCAGAATTGGTAGAAAGAAGACGTTTAAAAGGATAATCAATTCAGTTAACAGAGAATAGTGGGGGTGTTATTCCAAGGAAAGTAATTTTAAAGAAAGAATGTGAAGAGGAAAATAAAGAAAAAATTGTGGAAGACAAATGCACAAAACAGAGAAAATTTACTTTAAAAAAGTGAAAAAAAAAAACTAGAAAATCGAATAACCAAAAACTTTTTGCTAAAAACAAACAGGTAAAAAAGGAATAAAAAATCCCAATGACATTTCAGAAATAGAAAAAATAATAAAAGCTTAAAAAATATTGGAAAAAGCAATGGAGTCTTCCTTGTTTGGATGGGCTTTCTAATCTCTGGTTTCCTTGCGATGGTCAGCAGTATATTTTGCTGCTTGCCGTGTTTGACTTGCTTTCAATTTTCGGGGGTGGATCTGCTTTGAACTGCATCCCTTGTTGGTAAAATCATGGGTCCCTCTGGTTCACACAGCTTGCAAGTAGGACTTGGGTATCTTCTGTGGATGGGGCACATGCACAGTTTGGGGAACCCTGTCTCCTCTAGTGTCTTGTTGGGCCATTGCCTTTAACTCATGTTTTTAAATAGGCTGTGGACTCAGCAAGGCGGGGAGCTTCTCTCCTGGCTTACCCTGCTGTGATTCTCTTGCTTGGGGGAGGTTCTCCCCTCTGAGGCGGATCAGCCTATTGGGCAGAGCTAGCTATGGGATTCAGCTCCATTTCAGCCTGGGAATTAGGATTCCTATGTGGAGGGACCATTTATCTGTCTTGGGAACTGTTTGTTCCCATCTGGTTTTTCCATACCGCTGGTAGTTGTTTGCTGCTTTCGCTTTCAATTTAGAAATTTCAATGGGCAAGGCGGTGCACCTCTGGCTGAGCCATGGCCTAGGACGACCCTCATATCTGGGCAGGGGTCCTTCTCCTGACCAGAGCTAGCTCTCTCTGATTGGTCCCTCTTGACATTTTTCAAAGATGGCCCCTTCATCCTTGCTTTCTGAAGGCCCACTTTTGTTCCAGTCTGGTCTGACCCTATGCCAGTGACAAAGATGGCACTTTGCTCTAGCAAAGGTGGAAGGGCTAAGTTCCAGATTCCCCTCTAGGGGCACCAGTGAGAATGACTTTTAGAGTTACTCACACTTTCTCTGCTATTTCAGCCTGTCGGTGCTCAGTCTGCAATCCAGGTCTGTCTGCTGTTGTGTGGAGGATTTTTTCCTGGTTGCTGTTGTGTGCTTTAGGTACATGGAGTATGAGGAAATGTCTGGGCACCAGCACTGGTTTGTGGGTGGACTGCCAACTGGAACAAAAATCTGTGTTTTCAGGCTAGCAAAGTATATTTTTTCTTCCTGGCCAAAATCCCTGTACTGATATAACTTACTTGAGCTGTCTTTCTAGGCATAAGATTTTCTCTGGTGGGGCAAAACTGCAATGTCAGAATGTGTTTAGCTAGGGCTCTGCTGCTACTCCAGCATTTTCACAGAAGTGAATTGAAAATCCTTCATGATTCAGCTTTGATAAGATTGAATACATGGAGTAATGTCAATACTCTTGTATTTGCTGAAACTCTGTCCATGGACAATGTTAGTATATATTTTGGAGTATGTTACACTTGATGCTGAGAAGAATCTGGTTTTGATAGCTGTATGTTGAAAACCTTTGAATAAGTCTGTTACATTCATGTGGAAAATGGTTGTACTACTACTTGTGTCAGTCTTGTTTCTCCTGTGTGTCAGGTCGCCTCTTGGTGAGAGTGAAGTATTAAAATCTCCCACTACTAGTTTATTCAGGTGCATCTTTGACTGTAGTTCTGAATGAATTCCTTTGACATATTTAGCGTCTCAAATATTGGGTGAGTATATGTTCATTATTTTTATAACTTCTTCTTAGATGTTTCCCAGTTTTGAGATGTAGGGACTATCTATTTCTTTGTGCACTCATTTCAATGAGAAGTATAACTTTTTGTAATCAGGTTGGCTACTCCTCCCTTTTGGTATGTCCATTTGCTTGGAAGATCCTACTCCATCCTTTTTCTCAAAGAATGATTTCATTGTTTTTTCTTTGATGGGTCTCTTGAAGACAATACATAGATGGATCTTGTTTTTGGATCCAATCCACAGTTCATTTTCTTTTCTTTGGAGAGTTGAGTTTTAGATTTTTACTGTTTAGATTAGTGTGGTCCTTTCTCTTCCATTTTCTTATTAACCTGCATTTTACTTCATTCCTTTATTCTTTATTAATTTAATTTGGTTTCCTCTTGGCTTCTTTTACCTGGGTTCCTTTTTGTGGATTGTTTTCTATTCAATGATGTTCCTCCTTAGTAGCCTCTGCAGGACTGATTTTTGTTGTTATATTCCTTTTTTTTTTCTTTATTGTGGACGGTTTTGATTTTTCCATCGAATGTGTGTTCTAATTTTGTGGATATCCAAATAGTTGCTGGTTTTTAGTGCTTGAATTGTGTTCTTCCAGGCTGTCCTTCATCACAAATTTTAGTGGAGAGGTTTGACATGATTCTGATATGTTTTTCTTGTTGTAGACTTCTGAATCCTTTAATTTCTTGTGTCTAGTGGTTTTTCCTCTAGGTTATGGTCTCTTCTGTGGTCAGGATGCTTCTTCTGCTTCTGTAAGGCTTCCGCTTTGAGATTGGTGTAATTTTCTGCAATAATTCTATTGAATATGTGTGGTATATTTCTACTCTGATATACTATTCCTTTATTCTTTCCAACAATGTGCAGATTATGTCTCCTGAATTTGTCGTTTGTTTCGTGGATAAATCCTTCATGAAGTTTGATGGCATTTTGAAGTGTGATAGTCCCTCTGTCGAATATCAGCGGAGTTGTCTTAGACCATGAGATTCTCGATTCTTCTTTTCGGTCCTTGGATATGCAGACTCCAATATGATTAGCTTTATGGAAATTGACCTGTTATTGGTAGCTAGATCAGCTCTCCATGTGGTAGTTCCTTATGTTAAGTAGTTGAATTTTGATTCTTTTTCATGCACTGTTGGCCTCAAAATATTAGGGTCTTCTTTAGATGAGGAGTTGGCTGTATCTACTTTTACTTCCATTTCTTTCCTTATTTTACATATTCCATCAAGACATATTTTCTGTGTTCCTGACATTTGTTTCTATGGGATCCTGTGTTGATTCTTCTGGCAATTTCAGCTGTCATAGCAAGAACATTTTTCTGTATTTCATCAGTATTGTTATGGGGTTTTGGGGGGGTTGACGACCATTTATGAAATTAGTAATAGTTCTTTGTGATTTCGCATCTGGGATGCAGGAGTTATGAAGGCTTGATTCCCCTTTTACTACCCATTGGTAGCTCATATATGGCACCATTATTGAACAAGTATATATCTGTTTCAATATTTAATAGCATTCCTTTCGTCCAGAAGGCTTCCAACATTTCTTATTAACAGTATTCCTTTTTTATGTTTAATATTTTTCCTGATAATGGACATTCTTTTGGGGCTATGTCTAATATGATAGTCATTTTGATTTGCATTTCTCTTGTAGCCTGTGGTATAGAGCACTCATCATGTGTCTCCAGGCCATTCTCAAACCCGACTCAGACCGACTAATAATTGATGGTATTAATTTCGTTTTCTTTATAACCGAAAATATTAGCACAACATATCTTTTGTAAATATTTCTAATTCAGATAAACGTAAGGACTTCTGTTATGTGAGGGTTGTTTAGAAATACGTTTCCCTAGCAACAAGATATATCCCACAATTCACTAACTTTAATATTTAAAATCTGAAATTCCCCAAGAGATTACAATCTTCTTATTTGGAAAATAGCTAGACACCTGTGTTTAGGGGAGCCAGAATCTGTTTCGATGTCGTGAGATTTTACTAAGGCCAGTAGAGGTCTCCTTTCATTTCTTTTTGGTCTCAACAAATAAACTAAATACAAATGATAAAGTATGATTTCTCGTCCTGTTTTTGGTTACCTTGAGAGTTTGTTGTCACAAGCAATATCATTAATCTAAAGCAAGGAAACAAAATCTGCTACACGTCCTAAATTTTAAACTATTGTTGCTATCATGATGTTCAAAATCGTATTCCCTGAGCTTTAGCCTTCAAAAGTAGATATCATGGAAAATCAATATAAAATGACTCATAAATATGCTTATAATCTTTGTAAGCTAAGTTGACATGGTATATAGAGATAAAAAGGTCTCAGGGTGAGGCTAGAATTTATTTGGTTGACAATGTGCTGTACAAAAGGGATACAGTTACATAATAAGGCAGTCAGTACACACTTTCTGATATCCCACACACTCAGTGTTCTTTCCCTTCCCTACATCAGGGAGACATATGTGCAATTCCCAGTGTACCAAAATCATATATAGTAACCCATTTAGACTATGCCAAAGAAAATTCACCTAGAACTTTAAATGTAAGGTCAAGAACAGAATCCTCCGGTGCAATCCTCTTGAAGTTGTTTTTGCTTATCCTCATATTATATGATCATTTGTCCATATGCTGGTGAGCTACTGGGATCCACTGATAGCTCTATTCTACACCTGTTTATGTTTAGTACTTGTTTGGATTTACATACATAATGTAAGTTCCTTGACCCAAACCTGTGGAAATACCATTTGAAAAGAAGATATTTGTTTTGCCAACCTGGTCTCTACTTTCTTCTCCCAGCCCGCACACAAGCACTCATATATCAAGGAGACTATGCCCCTTTGTTATTTGTGTTACAGGCTTTTCTCACTCAACATTATTTGTTCAAGTTCTGCTGATTTCCCTGCGAATATCAATATTTTCTCATTTCAAATCGCTATGTTGTATTCCATTGTGTATAAGCACCACATTTTTTGGATCCCTTCACCTGTAGGGGGAATCTGGGTTCTTTTCATATTTTGGCTATTGTGAATTGTGCAGCGATGAATATGTGTGTATAGATCTCTTTATAATATCATGAGACCTGTTGATCAAGATTGATGCCTAGTAGAATTATGGCTGGGTCATAGGTTCTGTGTATGCTGAGCTTTTTCAGGAACCTCCATACAATTCTCCAAACTGGATGAAGTAATTTGCACATCCACTAACAGGGGAGGAGGCTTCCGTTTTGCCAGCATCCACTCCAGAATTATTATTGCCTGAGTTGAACATAGGATCTTCTCATGACAGTGAGGTGTATCTCAGGGATGTTTTATTTGCATTTCCTTTACTGCCGGGGATGTTGAAAATTTCCTCATATGGTACATTTTTGTCTCTTCTTCTGTGAAGTCGCTCTTTATATCATTTGTCCATTTAATATTTAGTTTACTGGGGTTGTAGAGGCTTAGTTTTTGAGTTCTCCGTAGATGATGGAAATTAGGGCTTTGTCTGTTGCTGAGCTGGTGATGATCCTTTCCCATAGGGTTGGATGTCTTTGTAGTTTGGTGGCTATAGCTTTAGTTACGCAGAAACTTTTTATTTTCTAGTAGTCCCATTTGTGTAGTCTCTCCCTATCTGTTGTAACCTTGGGACTATATTCAGGAATTCCTACCTCTGCCTATAAGTTCTAGTGTCTCTCCTACACTGTTCTTTACTACTTTCAAGCATTCAGGTGTAATGTTGAGATTCTGAATCCATTTTTAGTTTTTCTTGGTGCATGATGATAAGCTAGGGTCAACTTTGAATTTTCTACTTGTGCCTGCACAATTTTCCCAGCACCAGTAGTTGAAGATGCTATGTTTTCTCTTGTATATACCAGTTCCTTTGTCGAATATCAGTTGACTGTAAGAATGCAGCTTTATTTCAGGGTCTGCTCTTCAATTTCATTAGCTGTCACATCTTTTTTTTTTTTTTGTACCAATACCAGGCTGTTTTTGTTATGATGGTTCCATAATAGAACTTGAAGTCTTGTATTATGAATTCTGCTGTGTTGCTTCTTCTGGGTAGAATGTCTTCGTCTATTCTAGGTCTTATGCTGTTCCATATGAATTTGTTGGTTTTTTTTCTGAATTTCTTGGGTGTTTTGGATATTGGATGATGTCATCTGGAAATAGGGATGTGGGATTTCTTTTTATGACAATGTGGATCACTTTGATGTCCTCCTCTTGCCTTATTGCTATGGCTGGGAATTCCTGCACTATGTTGAGTAAAAGCAGGGAGAGTGGGCATGCTTGTCTTGTTCCTGAGATTAGGGGAAATGGTATTAGTTTCTCCTCATTTAATATCATAATAGCAGTTGGTCTGTTGTATTTGGCTTTCATTGTTTTAAAGACTATTCTCTCTATTCCTGCTCATTCCAGAGCTTTTAACCTGTATGTTTGTTCTATTTTGTCATAGGCTATTTGGGCATCAGCTGAGATGATAATGTGTTTCTTGGTCTCACCTCTGTTGAATGTTTTATTATGTTTATTGATTTACAGGTGTTGAACCATCATTGCCTAGGTCAGCTGAAGCATAAGTGATCATGACGTATAATGTTCTTGATCAGTCTCTGGAACCTGTCAGCTAATACTTTGTTAAGGAGCTGTGCATCTGTATTCATTAGTGATAATGGCCTCTAATTCTCTTTTATTGTTGGGACTTTGCCTGGTGTGGGGATGAGTCTAATATTAGGTTCATCGAATGAGTTTGGGATTTCCTCCTTAGTTTCTATTTTGAGGAATAGTTTGAGGAGTATTGCTATTAGCTCCTCATTGAAGATTTTGTAGAATTCACTGGGGAATCATTCCGGGCCACACCTTTTCTTTGAAGACTCTTGATTACCTCCTGTATCTTGCTGCAGGTTTTTTGGTTATTTCGTTGATTTATTTCTTCTTGGTTCAGTTTGGGCAATTTATACTTCTCTAAGAATTGATCCATTTCTGTAAAAGATTCATACTTTACGAGTAAACGTTCTGTTATTAGTTTCTTATGTTTGTTTGAATGTCTTCTTTATTTTTTGTAACTTTTCTGTCGGAGTTTCTCATTTAACCGATATGTGTCTCTTCCTTATTTTGTAGGTCTTACAAAAGGCCTTTCAATTTTATTCGGTTTCTGAAAGAACCAACTTTTAGTTTTATTTATTTGTTGAATGGTCTCTCTAATCTCAATCAGATTTATCTCTTCTTTAATCTTTGTTATTTCTCTCTCCTCCAAGTTGTTTTAGATTCAGCTTTTCCTGATTTCCAATTTTCTTGTTTCTCTCAAGGTTTTACTTTTTACACCTTTTAGCTGCACCATGAGCCTATTTACCGGATCTTATTACATTCTTTAATGTGTGTCATGCAGTCAATGATCTTGAACCTCAGCATTGCATTTGCTGTATCTCGTGTTTCTTTTTGATGTACTTTCATTGTCGTTGTGGCTTATGAATTCGTTACTTTTGTCCTTAATTTGCTCTCTGTCCCAAGTTTTAGATGTATGTTTTGGGTTTAGCCTGCAACTATTTGTGTAGTTTCTGTAGTATCCCTTCTTATTGAGGGTTAGGTTTATTTCAGTGTGATCAGATAGAATACATGGGATAATGTCAATTCTTTAGTATTTGCTGAGGTGCTTTGTGTGTACTGCGACATGATTTATTTTTAGTATGTTACATAAGCTGCTGAGAAGAATATGTACTGGACCTCTGTGGGGAAAAACTCTGTACAGCTCTTTCAGATCTATGTAGGATATGGTGTTATTTAGTCTTTGGCTCCCTTTATAATCCTCACAAATCGTCTCAAATAAAGGCTAGATTTTTGAGAAAATTAATAAAATTGACAGATCATTTTCAAGAAAAACTAAAGAACGGGGAGAAGATCTGCTGAGGGACTCTACAGTCATAATTGACAGAATAATCCAGAGTATCCAAACAATAAGTAGCAACTATTTCCAGAAACTAAACTCACTATAGAATGAATACTTGAGGGAAATGGATGAAGTTTTACATAAACATAAACTGCTCAACCTGAAGCAAGAAGATATAAATCACTTAAATAAAACCATGAAATAAAATGAGATACAAAAAGGAATGAAATATCTTCCAATTTAAAAAGCCAAGATGGATTCTTCATCCAATTCTACAAAACTTTCAAGAGGAAACCACTGATACTCCTCAAGCTCTTTTGCGAAATTGATGCAGAGAGAGAAATCATAACCCTTCTCCATGAAGCTAATATCATGGTAAAACCAGACAAGGACAAAACAAAAATGATATTAGAAATCAATCTTACATTTGACCAAAGATGCACAACTACTCAACAAAATATTAGCTAGCAGAACAAAAACAGAATACAGAATCCTATGTGGTTTCAGCACAAACTGTGCTGTCATGCCATGTTCCTGGGGGCAGGGGCATACTCTCCAGGGCCAGGATTGTCTTTATCATCCTTCAATGTTCATGGATAAGGAGAACCAATATTGTAAACTTTCAATATTGCTAAAGATGTTATAGAAATTCACTGAAAACTCATGAAAATCTAACTATATTCTTTAAGGAAAGAGGAAAAGCAATCCAAAAATTCTTATGAAATAGGAAGATCTAGAATAGGAAAAGTAATTGAAGGCAAAAGAAGCAGCACAGAGGTATCAAAATGCCTGGTTTCAAGCTATATTACAAAGAATTATTAAAAAATACAAACTTCTATTACCAAAAAAGAGATGCATGTTGAATACAATACACCAGAATACCTTCAAAGAAACCAGAGACTTGCAGTCAGCTGATATGTGGCAAAGGTATGAGAGACATACAATGGAAAAAAGTAGGATCTTCAATTATTGGAGATGGAAAAAAGGAACACCACAAAGGAAAAAAAAAATCAAAGCTTCTCCTAGCATAATACCAGCACCGATGTCAACTCAAAAGGGATTAACATCTCAACATCAAATGTGAATCCTAGTAAGTATAATAGACCAGAGTAGCAGAGACATCAGGTCTTCTAGGCCAAGGGAGGAACTTCCTGAATAGAGTCTGAGGCACACAACAGATTGGTGAAAGTTTGGAAAATAGGATTACATTAAAATAAAAATGTTCTGCACAGCTGTGGACATGGTCACGAAACCAGACAGACAGCAAAACAGCAATGCAACAGACAAATATTTTAACAGATTAATGTTTCTCACATACAAGGGCCACAAGGAACTAATCCCTCCTAAATCCAACAAATCAATCATGAAGTTCGCCATGGATCTGAAAACAGACTTCACAGAAGACGAAATAAAAATGGTAATGAAACACAGAAACATAACAACCATCATTGGAAGTAAATTATATATAAATAAAAACAACACTGAAATAACATCTTCCCCAAGTCAGAATGAGATATATTCTGAACTCAAGCAACAACAAGTGCAGGAGGTGATTCCCTGAAAGAGGAAATGTACTGAACTGTTGTTGGGAATGTAAACTACTACAACCACTCTTGAAAAGAGTATGAAGTGTCTGGAAAAGAACACCCAAGGCATAGCACATGTCCCATTCTAAGCAACAGGATCCAGGATGTGACGAGAAAACCTGCACACCCAGGTTTATGTTGCACACTTCAAAAGAGCCAAGAAATGCAAACAATTCCAATGTCCCACTATAGATGATTGGATCCAAGCAAATGGTATCTCTATACAAGGGAATCCTACACAACAATTAGAAAACATTTATAAAATGTATTCATTGGGACACAAGCCTGGAACATAAAATGGAGCATTGGCTGGCTGATATGTGTGTGTTAGAAATAAGTAACACAGACATGATGAAGAAAGCAGGACTCAGCTACCAATTCACAGGGTCACAAGGACATGCTTGAGAGAAAGGTATCCAAAAGTGACACACAAACACTAATGTTTATGTACATAAATTCAGTTGGATATCTATATATTAGCCAATCTGCAAGGAATTTTTTTACAGTTAATAATACTAGAGCCTAGAAGCATTAGAGACAAGATTAACAACAGACATTAAGGATAAAATATTTTGTTTTGGAAAAATAATGGAAATGGAAGTTGGTTTGTGCAAGAGGACAATGTAAAGGAAAAAAGGGAAAAAATGAGCAAGGAAATAACAGCTGTGAGAACAAATTTATGCACATTTTTCACTGACCTCAATACTCCCTCAACATTTCATTGATTCTTTATTAAAAATGTCTTCATCTATCCTTTGTCTTCATTATTGGTACAATGAAATTGTGCTTTGCGAGTGACTTAAACTCCTATTACCCTAGCACAAGCAATAACTGGAAGTAAATATCAGTTGATTCTGGAGAATTTTGAGGCTCTCTTTCTAATTCTGATCCATTAGATAGAAAGAATGTGCCAAATTTGGTATACAACATCGAAGTTTTGAAACATTTGGAACATTTCAACATAAGTGATATAGAATCAGGTGAATATTCATGTAAATTTCAGATAATAAGATATGCCATATGATTTGATTGAATCTTCTTTTTCAAACCTACTGATAGTCGAGACACAAATGTCCTTGGTCAAACAGGGCTGGTGGTAAACAACTTCTTCTGTTTTCTCTTTTATAATAGCAAAAACAATTTATAAGACACAAATTTGAAAGCAAGTTCAAAGACATGAACAAGACATACACAGTTAATAAGGGAAAAAAGAACATGAAACATACTAGAAAATGGAGAGCGTAGTCCCAGTTCTCTGATTTACTATGAACCACATAATCACCACTGAGCATACTTTCCCTGATGTTTTTGTAAAAATAATATGTTTCATGAATGTTCACCACTGAGGAAAAGCTGCCATAATAATGGAGGTACAAAGTTTTGCGAAAATAGTTAAACTTTCAGAAATGTGAAATGATTGTGAAATATTTTCCTGCATAGATATAAATGCTGATTTATTGGAGTTCTTCCTTCTTTAAGTACACTAGAACAATGAATGGATGGTTTATATGACACTCAAAAAGACCTGGCCATAAGTAGTTGAAATGTTTTCTACTTCCATAATAAATCTTCACTTGTATGTGTTATGAGCATCTTCTGTAACAAGAGCAACACTGTATGAGTGGACACATTAAGTCCATCAAGATTTATATTCAGCTTAATGCAATTTTGCTTCTGAAAATCTATCCAAACTCATACCCAGAAAACCAATTATAAGCAGCACTAGATTTCCTGAATCTTATAAGTCTTCTATGTGCTGTCAGAATTTGAAAATGAGATAACCCGCAAATGTAAACTGTTACCATGTTAATTCCCAATGATTAAAATAGGGCATGTCCTTTTATGTGACTCCATAGTAATTCAAATTTGGAAACACAGGCTAAATATAATAGAATGTTTTCATTGTACTTACTATAGTAGAGAAGAATCTTAACCGTTAACAGGTGAAAATTTGAGCACAAAATTCTTCCTTCAATTTTGTCTGCAAATAATTTGGAAATCATTATTTGGCTACATTACATCACTTGCGCTAATGCGTTCCTGTTGTGCCATTTCAATAGACATTTGAATTTCTATGTGTAATACTCTTACGTATGTTGGTGAAAACTTTGGATTGACATGTTGGAATGGAGTTTCAATTTATTTCACTTCCACGGCAAAATAAAAAGTGAAATGTCTCCAATACAATAGGGAATCATACACGATTTTACAATTTAGTAGAAGACATAAACACCTAAGATTGGCTCAGAACATCTTGTTAGGATTTTAGAAAATATGGTTTTCAACACAAACTTGTCTGAAACAATGTCTTTATTGATGCAGTTAGAATAAAAGATTCCCACTAACATCAGGGCATTAGAATATTGATTTATTTTTTACTTTCATGCAATTTTCTAAGAATATGTACACAGGAGAAACTGTAGACAATTGCCTGTAAGCTTGAACTATTCAAACAGCAGTTGACATGCATATATTTATGAAATTTTATTATTGTACAGTGTCTTATAAATTTCCTGCACTAATTCTTAATAAACAATATATCTGTTTGCTCACAAGAAAGCAATTCACTTTTTCTTTCATACTTTAATATCAATACCCAGAGCTGCTGTTAGATGAAATACATGGATGCTTTGTCATAGGGCAAAACTCATGCAGCTATTTTCTGGTGTTTAAGTAATAAATACTTAAGGGAATACTATGTTTCAATGTTCCTATTACTCCTTTGGAGGGAAATAAAATATAATAGTTGATACCTTAAAGAAATTTCATAGGGATGTAAATGCTTTCACCAAAAATGAGGCAGAATAAATATTGAAAGAGAATTTTCAATAATATTTTGTCTATATTAACACTTCATTATACAAATGTATGAGAGAAATGTAGTAGAAATTTCATATGTAGTCTGCTGCCTTCAATTAAACTGTAACACGATAAAAACTGTTTATATGTCAATTCAAAATCTTGTATATTCAAGAAATGGCATCCATTCCCACTCTATGGGAAAACAAGTAGGTTCAGCACTTGTAAGGATGGTGATTAGAGAATCACACAAATGGGCAGCAAATACTATGCATGAAATTTCATGTTCTTTGGGTATTTGTTTCTGAAGTGTTGTAACTAAAGTGAGATCAATATAACGAACTATGCTTTCATTACCCCCATTTCCTTATATTGGCTTGATATACATTCCTGTGTATGATTTGCTTCATATATTGCTTATGGAGGATACCATAAGGATGACTGGGTCCCCACCATTCTCCTTCCAATTAGAGTAAGCCTCTAAGAATATTGTTGCAATATATAATTTTTTATTGACCTAAAATGATCGAATGTCAGTGCAAGGGATTAAAAAATTTACTACAACAATAACTAAAAAATGTTAAAATCTGTTGCAACTAATACATTTCCTTCTCAGACCTATGGACAACAGAAATCTATAACTTCCCAAAACTATTACTACCTGCACAAGTATAACTATCAAATATTTTCCATGAAGATAATTGGTGCTGCCCTTTCTGGGCATTATCTTGGAAATTGATTTTTTTTGCCTGTACTTTTGGGAAATGTATCTTGTGCCTAAAGCACTTTGTCACAAAACTGATAGACAAAAGAGATACAATAAATGATAGATTCCTCGATTGCACCAAAATATAGTAAATTCATCCATGTTATAAAATACGAGATTTCTAATGCATGCTCCTATTTGACTGGCTCAGTTTTACATTCAACTATTCCTTGTATTCATGCCTACTTTTAGGTGACATTCCACAATGTAAACATATTTGGCTTTCCTCTATCCTACTGATTATATTGCCCTTTAAATATAAAATTGTTTCCACACTATTGTTTCTCTTGAAATAATGTGGAGATTATTTATTTTATTCCTCATTTCAAACTACCATGTCCTCTCTTTAATTCAATTAACATTTTATTTTGCTTGCAGACATCCACCACTACATACTCAACAAAATTACACATATAGTTTCAATTATATATGTATATGTTTATGTTTATTTACATAGACATGTACAATCAGTGGGTTTCCATTATTTGCGTATGTGTATGTACATGTATATATATAACGACCTATGTGATGCTATAATTTAGTGATTCTCATTTTCACAGTGTACCTTTGATAATTTAGGGAAACCATCCGTGAATTGTTAAGTAAACCCATGTAATCACTTACACTTTATACAGTGTACAATTTAGTACTGTCTTAAAAGAAGAGAGTGAAAAGTATAAAGAGAATCTGAAAATAAATAAGTGAAAACTCCTTTTCATTTCCACCCAAATGTCATTTTCATACCACTGCTCTCATACTTATGTTTCTAAGACCCTAAGATATTTAATTGATCATGTATAAATATTGATTTAAATTGGAGTGAAATGATCTTATTATTGTTAAAGCCATTTCAAGCTCACAAAGAAACTTGGTTTCTTGATCATTTCATATTGAAATTATTTGAGAACACAACTTGAAACATTTTGAATTTTACTCAGTAAGAAATCTTGATTTTTGTCAATATTGACATGAACATTACGTGTTTCATTAGCCGGATCCACACTTAAAACATCTGGGACCAGTTTGTCTCAATCATGAAGGATGAGTTCTTTAAATATCCAGTCTAAATAATGCCAAAGATAAAGAAACAAAAAACTTCATTGGAATCTATCTTAGGAAGCTAACGGAATCATTACCACACCCAAAACTAATAGTTTCCATTGTTATACATGTCATGGATAGCTACGTTTAACAGTTTCAGAAAGAAAACGTCTGATTTATATAAATAAATATGTGATGACTAAAATCAGAAAGCTTTTATTTCCAATAACTCTTCATCGTGAACTATTTTCTTGTAGGGAATTAGGTTTTTATTGCAAGTCGCCTGACATGTTTTCTTCAAAAATTCTAAGTCAAAAATAAGCAATTATATATCTGTTGACACACATTAAATCAATGCAGGTTTTCTTCGATATTTTATTGTCAGTGTCAAGAGCTGATGTTAAAATCAAGGAAATACATGAATGCTTTGTAATATATTGAAACTCATGCTGGTGCTTTCACAAGTGACACTGTTAACAGAAAATATTTTCTTTCAATGTTCATATTATCCCTGTAGTGTAAAATCAAACATTATGATATGTTATATCTTACAACCATTTCATAGGGAACTGTATGATTCCTACAAAAATGATGCAACCTAAACAAAAGTTTCTCTTTTTTTCAGTAAGTTTGCGCTATTCAGAGTTGTGAGAAAAATCTAATTGGACTTCCATCTTTATCTGCTTTCTTCAATTTTATTGTAACACAATAAAAAAAAAACTTTCTATGTCAAGCCAAAAGCTTCTATATATTCATTGACTGAATCATCCATGTTTACCTCACACCCAGAGGCCAGAAATTCGGATGAGATGAACACGTTTGTTTTGGTCATTCTGAAGGGCATCCAAATTAGGAGAATAACAAGGAAATACAGGGAATTTATAAATTGATTATATCAAGCACTCTAAAGGAATAACAACTTCTTTGAAGGGAGAAATGAGTAACCTTTTACGCTCTCATGCAAAATGTTTTCCCATTGCTTTAGAAACAGTTTTTCAGCTTATATTTGGAAATAAATAATACACTGGGTCAGATAGCCAGGTAGCCCACATTTTTTATTAATATGGTTTCCATACTAAAATATTAATCCCAGAAAGTTCTACTTTTGTGGGGGGGGGGTCATTGTGATTATGTTTCCCCAGACGTGTTGGTACGCAGCTTAGTGTTCACCAATCCTTGAATTTTGACCATTAGAATAGAAAATTGTGATTTTTCTGGCATGGTTGAAGTCACACTATTTGATATTAATTTGAATCTTCCAAGTGTCTCAGCATGTTACTTTTTTATCATCATCTCTCTCATTACTTCATAGTTAATACGTCTTCCAACAATCCAATCTACTTTGTAATATTCAAATTTATAAAACTGCCACGGAATTAATAAGTTCTCTTCAAGTCTGTTGTTACAATAACAGAAAAATAAATTCATTGTGTTTAATAGCCATGTGAAACCAGTGGATGCAGGTATTCCACATTCTATATCCCAGAAACGATTACCACACTTCCAATCCTTGAAGACAGGAGAAATTTTTTCCAAGGTATTCATCCTACTTCCATGAATTTTCCAAAAACACAACAGAAATCTCAAGTTCCCCAGTAGCGTTCCAAGAGATCTATCATTGCTCAGAATGAATATCCAGCCATAATCCAATAAAGAATCATATATTTATTCCGGTGAGGACACAGTATGTGAAGCAATTAACAAAGAAATTTAAAAAACACTTTCTATTCATTGCATTTTGAAATAATGCTTTGAACCAATGGATAAGGCACCAGAATAACTTGGGCTGAGAACAGAGGGGAAACTGGAGGCATAAAAAGAAGAGTTTAGATATCAGTTCTAATTTGTCCATTTTGCACTCTTGCCAAAATTTACTCTATACTAAACTGATAGTTTTACATCAATTTCTGTGTTATAAATACTCCACAATGAACTATATATATACATATTTTACAAATATATAGTATATATATATTATATGATAAATAATGCATATATATATTAGTAACACAGTAATTTCAAGTCAAGTGTATGTTAGTAAATTCATTGGGATTTATCACCTAGAATCGTTATGTTACCTGGGAACTGAAGTGAATTCTCTAAAATGTTACAAAATATAGATGGAAATCATTTCCTGTTCGGAAATGCATTTATTAAGGCAAAGAATATAGGATGAAATTTCTAAGGATATGAAAGTTGAAAAACTCTATGTAATATGGAAATAGAGACAGTTCTCTTTTGTAATTTAAAGCATTCCAAATGTTTTAGAAAATATGCCACAGTGCTTTTCAGGTATAGAAAAATCATCCGTGAAGCAGGTTTACCCAAGGACGTCACCCAATATGAATGTGTTTCTCTCAGTGACTATCTCTCATTTTCTCCTAGAATAATGGAATTATGACACAATGTATGGTGATGGATTACCACATTATCAAAATGGATATTTAGAGAAAAATTTGTTACTGCATTTTAGAATGATTAAGTCAATGTTTCTCTGTTTTAATCCTTCGGGAGTATTCACCTAGAGAGCCAAAATTATAGCAATCCCATTTTCATTTCTCCGTGTTCTCATACTTCTATTGAGAAACGATTCCCCAGGATTTTGTGTTTTATTAAGACAGTAAAAACATCAAAGAAGTTTGGGAAATATTTACATATACTTCATAAATTTGAATTCACGTTGTTACCAAAGCGAACAAAACTCCTCACTGTCATAGCCAAAAATGTATTGTTTCTTGTACAATGATTTCCATTTAATATTTTAAGTAGTATATTCAATAATGAAATGATATATTGCATATATAAAATATTAAAGCTTTTTCATAATTATGGTATCCATAGTGAAACTCTAGGTCTTCCTGAGGAAGTAAAACAGAGGACAGTGTAACCAAAGAGTAACTGCTTTATGTGATAAAGGTAGTCCTACTGCAAAGGCAGTAATCATATATTAGGATGTGATAACTACAATTTCAGGTGTTGTTTTAAGGAACTCACCAACAATTATCAGAATAATGCATTTGAAAACATCACAGCAACTGCTCTAAAAAGGGTAACCTCTTCTTACAAGAAATGAATTCAGACTTTGCTGCACACGTATATGGAAAACACAAATATATTACTAAAAATATTATTACTAGTTGGTCAAATATAACTACTAAATAATGTAGAGGAAGATTTTGGCGACATACCTTTCTGGGAACTATCTTGGAATATGATCTCATATTTTATTTCGTAAAAGTAGGAGAGTTGAACTGGGGAATGTATATTGTGATTAACGCACCTTGGATGAAACCTGATTGACTAAAAGCACCAAATGTTTGCTAGTTGCCTAGATTAAAGCATAAAGTTTGAAAATCAGCAATTCAAATAGTGGCAAGATTTCTAATGCAAGGTCTTATTTGACTGGTTCAGTTTTACTTTCAAATATTCTTTGTATTCATGACAATGTTAATACGATACTCATCAATGTAAACACATTGAGATTTCCTTCTCATTATTACTGATATTGTCCTTTAAATAAATGTTTTAACAGCGTGGATTATATTGAATGATTCTACAGATTATTTCGTTTCTTCACTCTTCAAAACACCATGCCTTTCACGAATTCAATTATTTCTTTTTGCATACACACCTCCAAACATCCATACTACATTTAGGTACACAGGTGTATATATATATATATATATATATATATATATATATATATATATGTGTGTGTGTGTGTGTGTGTGTGAGTGTGTGTGTATGTATGTATATGTATATATATACATGTGTATATACACAGATATATATGTATATATGTATACGTATATATGTATATGTGTTTGTACACACATATATGTACCTGTATACAGAGAGACATATAAATAGTTATATCCATACATATATATTCACATTCCTATACAAATGTGATCAATGGGTATATATGATATATATGTATGCAGATGTACATATATAAATATATATTATGATTTTTTTACTTGTGCCCTCATCTTGACTATGTTAGTTTGAATTATTACTACTCCCTATATTTGTATTGATTATTTATCCAACATCAATTTCATTAATTTATGGAATCCTTCCAAGTATAATCCAGTAAATGAACAATTAATTCTCATTCTCATTCTAGAACTGAAAAATTTACTTCTGTGGTGATGCAAAAGAATGAAAAGTAGCACGAGATTATTCAGATAAGTAATTGAAAATGCCTTTCCATTGTTTAGCTAAATGTCTTTTGCATGCTACTAGTTGCATTTCCCCAAGTGTTTCTGAGATGTAAATGATCACCTATATATTTAAACATAAAATGGAAACTAACTCACAGATTTCTTTTAAATTAATCTTGGGCTTAGTAAGAAATTTGTTTTCACGAATTTCATGTTGAAATTCTATCTCTCTTTCAAGAGTACACATTCAGAATTTTACTCACTGAGAAAATGTTGATTTTGTCAGTATTGGCATATGCAATTTCTGATTCATTAGCCAGATAAACTGAAAATGAAAACCTTTCATCATCTGGAACCAGTTTCTCTCAAACATGAAGGAAGTGTAGCAAAGAATACTTCCTAAATTACTTGAGAGCATTCTATACTGATGTGCTGTGTAGAGTATTCTTTTAAACATCTTCCAAAACAGGGCTCTCTATTAATCCAATGAATTCTTGAATGTATTGTGAGTAACCTCTGATTCAGAGCCCTTGCCTTTAATCATCAACAGTTTCACATTTTTTGTCACATTTATAAAACTGTAAGGACTATTATCCAATTCACAGAATAATAAAAATTATATACTTTACTTAAGAAAAGAAGACATTTGAGACTCTCTTAATTAAATAAACCTCAGCTTAATTTCTTGCCATTGTATAAAAAAAAACACCATTTCCTAGGTACAGAGAGGTTCTGATTTGTTTCCAGTAGATATACGAATGAAGAACATGCTGTTCAGAATTTTTTCCCTTTTATCTCTGTATTCAATTATGTCCTCACTTAGATGGTAATGATATTTCACTATCCACCCTTTGACACATTTCCTGGAAAATTTGCAGAGAATATGTTTAAGTAATCAGAGTGTGTGGAGACTTAGGAATAAATGTGTCTTTTGTGATTGCAGATAAGAGTACACGTGTGCAAGAGGAATTTTAGTTTTCTGTGATCATTATAAATTTCATATTGCATTCAGTTAATCTTTGCAGATAAACTATACATTGCATATTACAATAGGCAATATACTTGGTTATCCACTTTCCCAAAGAACAGCCAGTATTTTTACAGATTGAAGTTCTAAACGATTCTGAAAATTTCAGTTTTGTTCTTTTAGAAACACACTAATTGCATTGTGAATTCAATTTATATAGAAATATACCTCCATAAAATAATTGTCTCCTTCGGTGGACAAATTTCATAAAGAACTTTGGTTGAGGACTCATGCTTCACTGTAATCTGTTTCAATGTTACAAGTGTAAAGATCAAATTGATATTTTGTGAAGTTAAAAATGCTTTTCCTCATATGTACCTGATTAGGTTACAAGATGGAAGACATAATACTGGCAGATGTGTAATGGAAGTCATCACAGGATCAAGTGGCAGGTGAGGAGATATCAGGGAGATTACCGTCAATGGGAAAAAGATCACCTGAATGTAAGTACAAATGTCCCCAGTGCAAGATATCATAATAGCAGGTAGTCAGATGTGGTATTCCAATTTCAATCCAGAAGTATGATAGGATTTAAGAGATGTACAAAATGGCTAAATTACTCACATCATGAACTGAACATGAGGTAAATTATTCGTATCCCAATAATCCCAAATAGAGACAACAAGCCTGGTCCCTTCCTTTTGAAATCACCTTTATGGAAAACTGTAGATTTTGGTCTATTTGCAGAATTTGCTTTCCTTGTTGAGATTGGGGGAATTCTCTTTGCCTCTTTTCTTTTTCAGTACGTAGGTGACTATATACTTTGTTCCGATTAGAGATTTTCAAAACTATCCAATAAAACCACAGATACTCTAATTCCTCAGTCCCATGTGGCTTTTTTCAGATATTCTTTTGGAATAAGCTTAGAACTATTGTAATGCCTCAGTCCCTCAGATTTAAGGAAGAAAATCCTCTCTAGTCATCTGGACTTGTAAAACCCCTCATGTCCTTACCATTATGCTATGAAGCATTCACTTTTATACCGTTTCTTTTGGTTCATACAGGACACATTTGGAAAAAAGTAACTACAACCAATTAATACTTATTTCAATATACGATGGTAAATCCCAACATTCAGAAAGGTCCTGTTCTGTATCTAACAATTTTTTTTAGTATATTTGAAATGAAACCACCGGGAGTTTTAAATTTTCTTTGAAGAATATTGAGGTAATTCCTGAAGAATGTCATTTACCAACTAACTCTGATGCATGTGATTACATATATGTGCCACGTGGTCTAGGAAATTTTAATTAATTTGTAAATTTTCATGCTTTATTATGTAGCTCAAATAGTCCTGAATAAATCTGCCAAAATTCACCATATTAGACAAGTCTCACCTGAAAAATATGTGACAGGAAATGTGACATCAATTAAATTTTGTTGATTTCTTGTGATGTAAATATGACATAAAGTTGGGTTAGAGGGATTCAGTCTATCCAGATGACTGAGCACTTTCTGGGAGAAAATTTCATTGCATAATTTCATTATCATTATCACTGTGAATGCATGGCAACAATTTGATTCAAAATACAATTAATAAGGATTTGTACAGGTAAGGGGAAAGTATAATATTCATAGAATTTGAATTTTTTCACTAATTCTTATTTTAAAAATATATCTTCTGGGCTAGGAATATGACCTAGTGGCAAGAGCGCTTGCCTTCTACACATGAAGCTATCGGTTCTATTCTCCAGCACCACATATATAGAAAATGGCCAGAAGGGGCGCTGTGACTCAGGTGGCAGAGTGCTAGCCTTGAGCGGGAAGAAGCCAGAGATGGTGCTCAGGCCCTGTGTCCGAGGCCCAGGAATGGCCAAAAAATAAATAAATAAATAAATAAAATATATATCTTCCAATGATATTGGAAAAAATTATACTAAGTAAAGTGAGTCAGACCCAAAGAAGCACGGTTCCCCAAACTGCTCATGTCCCCATGTACAGAGGAAGCCCTAGGCCTACCTGCAAGCTGGGTGAATCACAGAGAGCCAGGATTGCACCAACAGGGGAGAAGGGTCAGAACAGATCCACCCCCTCTTAACTGAATTCAAGTCAAACCAGCCAATCAGGAATATACACTGAAGAACATCACAAGGAAAACAGAGACTGGGGAAAGACTACCCAAACAAGCTGGACTCCATTATTTTTTCTTCTCAAATATTTTTTAAACTTTAAAAAAAAGTTTTTTTTTTATTTTTTCACTTCTGAACCATCCTTGATGTTTTTGTTTTCCATTTTTACCTGTTTGTTTTATCAAGTTTTTTTGTTGGTAGTAGTTTGGTTGTTCACTTTTCTGGTTTTTGTCCTATTTTTTTCTTTTTAAAATAATTTTTCTCTGTTTTTTGCATCTGTCTTCCATTATTTTTACTTTATTTCTCTCTTTGCATTCTATTTCTTTAAAAATTACTTTCCTAAGAATAACACCTCCACTCTTTCTGCTAACTCTCCATTTTCTATCATTTTACCCTTGTTCTTTCTACTGATTCTACTCTTCACATTTCCACGTCACTGAAACTAAACAAAAATCACGTCTCCCCCCCCCCCCAATATGTTTTACTCTATTCTCTTTACTATATCTAGCTTACACTCCTGACATACTGCCTGGACCTACAGGTTCCTTTGACTCATCGTTAATAGATAGAGGTTATCCCTGCTTAATCTGAGTGAAACAAAGGGGTTCATAGAGAATGCCAGTCCTAAAAGAACTTAATATAAGAACAAGAATTGCTTATAGGGTTGTAACAGTAAATAAGTAACTTCTGAATACAGGGCCCAGGATCGGTTGTTATATTGAAATTGTAATCTTTAGGAACACCAAATCTAATTTTATAAACAGGTATACAAGGTATCTGTATATAATTGTGAACTTGTAAGATTTATACAAGAGTGCTAGGTAAGGGCTGCGTTGGGTCTTAAACGGTGCTCACAGGTGCTGGTAGACTGGCATTCCCAATCCAAATGGACAGAAGGAACACAAGAACGATGGCAGACATGGCAGCAGTGTACTCTACAACAGAATAGTAGTGGCAAGTAGCCACAGAGTATATAATGATGATGAAAAAAAGATAAAATAAAATAAGATGTAATATACCATAAATCCGGAGCTAAGGAAGGTACCAAGTAAGAAGGAAAGTTGTGGAAGGAGAGAAAGGAGAGATGATGCCAACTTCTGCAATCCAATTGGATATTCTTATTCTATGGCCTAGGAATCGCCACATTCAAGCATGCTACTGAGAGCATCCAATCAACTGTGCTCCAATTCCACCACACGCGAAACATGTGCCACAGCATGTTCAAAATTCCGTCATCAAATACCACCAGTTTACAACGAACAATAAGAGAGTAATATTCCAAGCCTATGCCAGATTTAGGAGTAAAATTAATTTCGATGTGTACTGGTATAATGAATACACAACCTCCCCAGCTTTATTCAAGCAATGAAGTGTCATTCAACTCTGTATTGTTTTGTATTGGCCAATAGCAAATAAAACTAAAATGTTGCTTTATTTCAACAGTGGGATGCGCTTCATCTCATGTTTTCAGACATCAATATGTTGAGCTTTTGAGCTGTAAAAACCCAAACTTCTCAAGGCATTTCCATCCAATTATCTAAGACGTTTGCATCATTGCCAATAGACCACTAGTTCAAATAAAGGACTATAGCATAAATAATGGGTTATATTCAAATGGAAATGACTCACTACCCAAGGGACAAATGAGCCAGTTACTCCAGTCACACCTACCTTAGTGAAAGAGATCAACAAACAAACATGTGCTTCAATTTGAAACTGACCAAGAGGTATTGCAAAGGATATGAAACTTAGGCAAACATGGGTGAACAATTGGCCATTTTCCCATTTCTATCCATTCCCCTCAAGGAGCCTTGTTTACTTCTAGCTCCAATATTCATATAACTGGCCTCTACTTACATGCATGTGTTGCACAATGATGATCATGTTGTCCTCATCCTGGTCGTCTTGGGTAACCAATATTAAACAGGAAGTGCACAACGACCAAAGCATATTGGACATGAGTATGTCCTTTTTGCCACATGGCAACAGCGTACTGTACAACAGAATAGTAGTAGGAAGTGGCCACAATGTTCATAATGATGATGGAAAAAAGATTTAAAAAGATAAGAGGTAATATACTCTAAATCCGGAGCTAAAGAAGGTAACATGTAAGAAGGAAAGT
This sequence comes from Perognathus longimembris pacificus, assembly GCF_023159225.1. Taxonomy (NCBI): domain Eukaryota; kingdom Metazoa; phylum Chordata; class Mammalia; order Rodentia; family Heteromyidae; genus Perognathus; species Perognathus longimembris. Next base: position 2,840 of record NW_025956320.1, on the reverse strand, counting down.
TGTGGAAGGAGAGAAAGGAGGTTGAAGCAATGAATAATATAAAGAAAAGGGATGGAGTCATGATGCACAGGAAGACAAGAAGACAGGAAGGAAGACAGGAGGGAAAGTATCAAGGAGGGAAGGAATGCAGGCAGGGAAGCAGGCAAGGACAGATGGATTGTGGTTTGTATCCACAGTGTTTGGGATTGAATTAAAGGTAGAAGAATGGAGAAAGAAGGATCCGAATGGAATCCTGGGGAAGGAGAGAGAGTCAAATGGAAATAAGGAGGAAGAAAAGTAATCAGGAAAGAATGACAGCAGAAAGGAAGGAAGGATGAGAGCAAGGGAGACTGTGTGGGAGATAGAAGTAAGGAACCATGAAAGCAGTGAGAGGTATGATGAAAAACAAACGATATTTCATGGGAAGCAAGGAAATGCATAAAAATACACTGTACATTTATAAAGATGTGCTTTTATTGGACACTACTTAGAACATTGATATCAGATTTTCAGCATCATTTGCTTGACATAAAAATCTGTAGTATCACTGCAAATAGGGTAAAATGAAACTCAGTTTGTACTATAGAAAATATTATTCATCCACTGCACAGGGTCATGACATTTCTAAGTGAATTTCTAAGTAAGGCTCAACAATATTCTTCTACGGAATGCAAAACTGGCATTGACAAGTTGACTGCCAGAGTGACAGAAAGAACACTGTGCCCTGAAACATCTCATGGGGATGCTCCACTCTGGATATTTCTATCCTCCAGATGACACCCTGATGAGGCCTTCTGGCAGTGCCTTCAAGGAACACAGATGACTTGTTGATATTTGGAAGAGTTAGAAACAATCAAAGTCCCTCTAAAAGACAGTAAGAAACTGCAAAACCAAGAGACAAGTGTAATGACAGAATGCCTACCGAGACAAAACCTGACCCGCGAGGTCCCAAAAGAAGGGATGACATCTTGCCACTTTTTTCAAGCAGGGGTGTAAACTTGTGTCCAAGTCACCATGTCACCAACCCAGCACTCACTGACCTGCTTAAGTCAGTGCATGAAACACAAACCACACACCACTAGAGGATTGTCAAAAGACTTATGCAAAAGTTGACCGTGGGAAAACTCTGGGTCATGTGGTCCCCATCACAGTCTGGGGGATGTTCCCTAAATTCCCAAAGCCAGCCTAAAATAAAGTGATTTTAGTAAGAATTTTCTCTTCTCTTTTTTAAGGGAAATGATTTATATGAAATGTCTCAAGGTCGGTAAAGTTGGTCATTTACATGAAAGGGTAGGAAATATGTCTGTTACTACTAAAAGTCACGGACAGAAGAAATACAACACAAAGTGACTTTATATAGTGTAAAATTCAATGTGTACCAAGTTACAAAAAAGTCACACATATTTTTTTCTTCCAATAGTGGGAATGTAAAATATTCTCGACCAGTGCAGGGAACCACAAGACAGGCACATCAATTAAAATTTACATGGAACTCTATTTCTTTGTCTTCTATGGTGAGTAATGGACAACCAATAGGGTTTACACCACTGTTGGGATAAGGAAATGCCAACTGTGACTCATTTCATATCATCTGCTTTTTCCTCCAGCCCTCCCCATTTGCTTCATTTTGCAATAGTACAATTGCAGCAAGTGATACTCTAGAGTCCATTATCAAGGATGGAACCATATGTGGTATACATGTACAAATGGGCTGAGAAGCTATATCTCCTATTTTATGATTAAAAGCAAAACCGCATTATGTTTTCTGGTGTTACTTTTTCCTGAAGTGAACTGGTTTGATGGGGATGACATAAGAACCCTCTCCTTCACTCCATCTTGAGTATTGCAAAGTTAAATCTATGTAACAGTATGACTAGGCACTGGTTTTGTTTGATCCAATGATGTTGGAATTAAGGCACTACTAAATGGAAACTTCAAAGGCGATGACTGTGTTCTGTTGTAGACATTTAGTTTGGGCTCCTAAAAATTTCTTTCTCAACAACCACTTGAGAGCTATGAAGGCACCATACTTAAAATCATCCCTAGGTACAGAGGAGTCCTGAATCTCTCCTTCCTTTACAAGGGGACCTATATATGCAGTGGGAAAAGTTGTTGATTTTATGAAAACAATTTGGAGATTGTAATAGATAGTTCATGGTTAAAAAATATGGAGCTAAAATGGAAAAGGAAGTCTTAAGGGAAGGGTTCCTTGATTGGTTTAAATAGTCTCCAAACATAATTGTTCACATCTTGGGTACTGGTGATCCCCTTGCAATGTTGTGGTTGGCACATACATCATAAATCATACTACTGGAACCATTCAATAAATATTAGCTTGGCTAAATTCCTCTCGGTCATACAAACTTGTATACACTGTTGCCCCACAAATTAGTGGAAGAAAAGTATCAATAATTTGATTCTTGTATAAACACTAGTAAACGGACAGGTTATGTTGAAATCAAGGGAAAAAGGAGAAAAATACAAATGTCTCCAAAAGCAAAGTTTACAAAAACATTCGTGTAAACCAATTCTACAACTTATCATGGGAATGAGACAAGGGAGTTGGAAGTGGGGCGTGACAGTGGAGGTAACATGATGAACTAGAAATGTACTTACTGACTTACATATGAATCTCTAATCCTTTGGTACATCACTCTGACAATAAAGGAAAAAAATAAAGTAAACAAGAAAAAAAGAGGAAGTAGTGTGGCATGAAGTAGGTTGTGGTCCTAATCTAAATCCGTTTGAAATAATGTCATTTTAGACATGAACAGATTAGATTCAATCAGTCGATCAGAGAAACTGAACAGGGACTTGATGAGCATCACCCAACCCCCAAGCTTATGCAGCTGTTTGGGAAG
>NW_025956319.1:0-42176 GCF_023159225.1 Perognathus longimembris pacificus | reverse complement strand
TATACACCTGCCTACCCCTTCGTAAGTGCAGGTCCTAAATGAGCTTTTTTCTCTGTTCCCTCACCACAATCCAGATCTTTTGGGGAGTTACCAGTACAGTAACCATACCAGGCAGTACTTAATTTATTAAGCTACTGCTTTTCTTAATCTCAGTGGAGATATTTACTGATAAACAGCTACCTACGCAGCATGTTCATGTCGTTCGTAAATGAGCTTTTATCTCTCTCCCCTCACCACAAATCAGATTCTTCTGAGGAGTTCCCAGTACATTATCCTTTCCCCCTGTGTAATTACCTTAACAAGCTCCAGCTGTTTTTATTCTCAGAAGGTTTACTTCCCTGATATACAGCTGCCTACCCCCTTCGTAAGTGCAGGTCCTAATGAGCTTTTTCCTCTGTTCCATCACCACAATCCAGATTCTTTTGGGGAGTTACCAGTACAGTAACCATACCAGGAAGTACTTAAATTATGAAGCTACTGCTTTTCTTAATCTCCGTGGAGATATTTACTGATAAACAGCTACCTACGCAGCATGTTCATGTCGTTCCTAAATGAGCTTTTATCTCTCTTCCCTCACCACAAATCAGATTCTTCTGAGGAGTTGCCAGTACATTATCCTTTCCCCTGTGAAATTACCTTAAGAAGCTCCAGCTGTTTTTATTCTCCGAAGGTTTACTCCCTGATATACAGCTGCCTACCCCCTTCGTAAGTGCAGGTCCTAAATGAGCTTTTTTCTCTGTTCCCTCACCACAATCCAGATTCTTTGGGAAGTTACCCGTACAGTAACCATACCAGGAAGTACTTAATTTATTAAGCTACTGCTTTTCTTAATCTCAGTGGAGATATTTACTGATAAACAGCTACCTACGCAGCATGTTCATGTCTTTCCTAAATGAGCTTTTATCTCTCTCCCCTCACCACAAATCAGATTCTTCTGAAGAGTTCCCAGTACATTATCCTTTCCCCTGTGTAATTACCTTAACAAGCTCCAGCTGTTTTTATTCTCAGAAGGTTTACTCCCTGATATACAGCTGCCTACCCCCTTCGTAAGTGCAGGTCCTAAATGAGCTTTTTCTCGGTTCCCTCACCACAATCTAGATTCTTTTGGGGAGTTACCAGTACAGTAACCATACCAGGAAGTACTTAATTTATTATGCTACTGCTTTGCTTAATCTCAGTGGAGATATTTACTGATAAACAGCTACCTACGCAGCATGTTCATGTCGTTCCTAAATGAGCTTTTCTCTCTCTTCCCTCAGCACAAATCAGATTCTTCTGAGGAGTTCCCAGTACATTATCCTTTCCCCTGTGTAATTACCTTAAGAAGCTCCAGCTGTTTTTATTCTCCGAAGGTTTACTCCCTGATATACAGCTGCCTACCCCCTTCGTAAGTGCAGGTCCTAAATGAGCTTTTTCTCGGTTCCCTCACCACAATCCAGATTCTTTAGGGAAGTTACCAGTAGAGTAACCATACCAGGAAGTACTTAATTTATTAAGCTACTGCTTTTTCTTAATCTCAGTGGAGATATTTACTGATAAACAGCTACCTACGCAGCATGTTCATGACGTTCCTTAATGAGCTTTTATCTCTCTCCCCTCACCACAAATCAGATTCTTGTGAGGAGTTCCCAGTACATTATCCTTTCCCCTGTGTAATTACCTTAACAAGCTCCAGCTGTTTTTATTCTCAGAAGGTTTACTCCCTGATATACAGCTGCCTACCCCCTTCGTAAGTGCAGGTCCTAAATGAGCTTTTTTCTCTGTTCCCTCACCACAATCCAGATTCTTTTGGGGAGTTACCAGTAGAGTAACATACCAGGAAGTACTTAATTTATTAAGCTACTGCTTTTCTTAATCTCAGTGGAGATATTTACTGATAAACAGCTACCTACGTAGCATGTTCATGTCGTTCCTAAATGAGCTTTTATATCTCTCCCCTCAGCACAAATCAGATTCTTCTGAGGAGTTCCCAGTACATTATCCTTTCCCCTGTGTAATTACCTTAACAAGCTCCAGCTGTTTTTATTCTCAGAAGGTTTACTCCCTGATATACGGCTGCCTACCCCCCTTCGTAAGTGCAGGTCCTAAATGAGCTTTTTTCTCTGTTCCCTCACCACAATCCAGATTCTTTTGGGGAGTTACCAGTAGAGTAACCATACCAGGAAGTACTTAATTTATTAAGCTACTGCTTTTCTTAATCTCAGTGGAGATATTTACTGATAAACAGCTACCTACGTAGCATGTTCATGTCGTTCCTAAATGAGCTTTTATATCTCTCCCCTCAGCACAAATCAGATTCTTCTGAGGAGTTCCCAGTACATTATCCTTTCCCCTGTGTAATTACCTTAACAAGCTCCAGCTGTTTTTATTCTCAGAAGGTTTACTCCCTGATATACGGCTGCCTACCCCCTTCGTAAGTGCAGGTCCTAAATGAGCTTTTTCTCTGTTCCCTCACCACAATCCAGATTCTTTTGGGGAGTTACCAGTACAGTAACCATACCAGGACGTACTTAATTTATTAAGCTACTGCTTTTCTTAATCTCAGTGGAGATATTTACTGATAAACAGCTACCTACGCAGCATGTTCATGTCGTTCCGCAATGAGCTTTTATCTCTCTCCCCTCACCACAAATCAGATTCTTCTGAGGAGTTCCCAGTACATTATGCTTTCCCCGTGTAATTACCTTAACAAGCTCCAGCTGTTTTTATTCTCAGAAGGTTTACTCCCTGATATACAGCTGCCTACCCCCTTCGTAAGTGCAGGTCCTAAATGAGCTTTTTTCTCTGTTCCCTCACCACAATCCAGATTCTTTTGGGGAGTTACCAGTACAGTAACGATACCAGGGAGTACTTAATTTATTAAGCTACTGCTTTTCTTAATCTCAGTGGAGATATTTACTGATAAACAGCTACCTACGCAGCACGTTCATGTCATTCCTCAATGAGCTTTTATCTCTCACCCCTCACCACAAATCAGATTCTTCTGAGGAGTTCCCAGTACATTATCGTTTCCACTGTGTAATTACCTTAACAAGCTCCAGCTGTTTTTATTCTCAGAAGGTTTACTCCCTGATATACAGCTGCCTACCCCCTTCGTAAGTGCAGGTCCTAAATGAGCTTTGTTCTCTGTTCCCTCACCACAATCCAGATTCTTTTGGGGAGTTACCAGTAGAGTAACCATACCAGGAAGTACTTAATTTATTAAGCTACTGCTTTGCTTAATCTCAGTGGAGATATTTACTGATAAACAGCTACCTACGCAGCATGTTCATTTCGTTCCTAAATGAGCTTTTATCTCTCTCCCCTCAGCACAAATCAGATTCTTCTGAGGAGTTCCCAGTACAATATCCTTTCCCCTGTGTAATTACCTCAACAAGCTCCAGCTGTTTTTATTCTCAGAAGGTTTACTCCCTGATATACGGCTGCCTACCCCCTTCGTAAGTGCAGGTCCTAAATGAGCTTTTTTCTCTGTTCCCTCACCAGAATCCAGATTCTTTTGGGGAGTTACCAGTACAGTAACCATACCAGGAAGTACTTAATTTATTAAGCTACTGCTTTTCTTAATCTCAGTGGAGATATTTACTGATAAACAGCTACCTACGCAGCATGTTCATGTCGTTCCGCAATGAGCTTTTATCTCTCTTCCCTCACCCCAAATCAGATTCTTCTGAGGAGTTCCCAGTACATTATCCTTTCCCCTGTGTAATTACCTTAAGAAGCTCCAGCTGTTTTTATTCTCCGAAGGTTTACTCCCTGATATACAGCTGCCTACCCCCTTCGTAAGTGCAGGTCCTAAATGAGCTTTTTTCTCTGTTCCCTCACCACAATCCAGATTCTTTTGGGAAGTTACCCCTACAGTAACCATACCAGGAAGTACGTAATTTATTAAACTACTGCTTTTCTTAATCTCAGTGGAGATATTTACTGATAAACAGCTACCTACGCAGTATGTTCATGTCGTTCCTTAATGAGCTTTTATCTCTCTCCCCTCACCACAAATCAGATTCTTCTGAGGAGTTCCCAGTACATTCTCCTTTCCCCTGTGTAATTACCTTAACAAGCTCTAGCTGTTTTTATTCTCAGAAGCGATACTCCCTGATATACAGCTGCCTACCACCTTCGTAAGTGCAGGTCCTAAATGAGCTTTTCTCTCTGTTCCCTCACCACAATCGAGATTCTTTTGGGGAGTAACCAGTACAGTAATCATCCCAGAAAGTACTTAATTTATTAAGCTACTGCTTTTCTTAATCTCAGTGGAGATATTTACTGATAAACAGCTACCTACGCATCATGTTCATGTCGTTCCGCAAATGAGCTTTTATCTCTCTCCCCTCACCACGAATCAGATTCTTCTGAGGAGTTCCCAGTACATTATCCTTTCCCTGTGTAATTACCTTAACAAGCTCCAGCTGTTTTTATTCTCAGAAGGTTTACTCCCTGATATACAGCTGCCTACCCCCTTCGTAAGTGCAGGTCCTAAATGAGCTTTTTTCTCTGTTCCCTCACCACAATCCAGATTATTTTGGGAAGTTACCCGTACAGTAACCATACCAGGAAGTACTTAATTTATTAAGCTACTGCTTTTTCTTAATCTCAGTGGAGATATTTACTGATAAACAGCTACCTACGAAGCATGTTCATGTCGTTCCTTAATGAGCTTTTATCTGTCTCCCCTCACCACAAATCAGATTCTTGTGCGGAGTTCCCAGTACATTATCCTTTCCCCTGTGTAATTACCTTAACAAGCTCCAGCTGTTTTTATTCTCAGAAGGTTTACTCCCTGATATACAGCTGCCTACTCCCTTCGTAAGTGCAGGTCCTAAATGAGCTTTTTTCTCTGTTCTCTCACCACAATCCAGATTCTTTGGGGAGTTACCAGTACAGAAACCATACCAGGAAGTACTTAATTTATTAAGCTACTGCTTTTCTTAATCTCAGGGGAGATATTTACTGATAAACAGCTACCTACGCAGCATGTTCATGTCTTTCCTAAATGAGCTTTTATCTCTCTCCCCTCACCACGAATCAGATTCTTCTGAGGAGTTCCCAGTACATTATCCTTTCCCCTGTGTAATTACCTTAACAAGCTCCATCTGTTTTTATTCTCAGAAGGTTTACTCCCTGATATACAGCTGCCTACCCCCTTCGTAAGTGCAGGTCCTAAATGAGCTTTTTTCTCGGTTCCCTCACCACAATCCAGATTCTTTTGGGGAGTTACCAGTACAGTAACCATACCCGGAAGTACTTAATTTATTAAGCTACTGCTTTGCTTAATCTCAGTGGAGATATTTACTGATAAACAGCTACCTACGCAGCATGTACATGTCGTTCCTAAATGAGCTTTTATCTCTCTTCCCTCACCACAAATCAGATTCTTGTGAGGAGTTCCCAGTACATTATCCTTTCCCCTGTGTAATTACCTTAACAAGCTCCATCTGTTTTTATTCTCAGAAGGTTTACTCCCTGATATACAGCTGCCTACCCCCTTCGTAAGTGCAGGTCCTAAATGAGCTTTGTTCTCTGTTCCCTCACCACAATCCAGATTCTTTTGGGGAGTTACCAGTAGAGTAACCATACCAGGAAGTACTTAATTTATTAAGCTACTCCTTTTCTTAATCTCAGTGGAGATATTTACTGATAAACAGCTACCTACGCAGCATGTTCATGTCGTTCCTAAATGAGCTTTTATCTCTCTCCCCTCAGCACAAATCATATTCTTCTGAGGAGTTCCCAGTACAATATCCTTTCCCCTGTGTAATTACCTCAACAAGCTCCAGCTGTTTTTATTCTCAGAAGGTTTACTCCCTGATATACGGCTGCCTACTCCCTTCGTAAGTGCAGGTCCTAAATGAGCTTTTTTCTCTGTTCCCTCACCACAATCCAGATTCTTTTGGGGAGTTACCAGTACAGTAACCATACCAGGAAGTACTTAATTTATTAAGCTACTGCTTTTCTTAATCTCAGTGGAGATATTTACTGATAAATAGCTACCTACGCAGCATGTTCATGTCGTTCCGCAATGAGCTTTTATCTCTCTCCCCTCACCACAAATCAGATTCTTCTGAGGAGTTCCCAGTACATTATCCTTTCCCCCGTGTAATTACCTTAACAAGCTCAGCTGTTTTTATTCTCAGAAGGTTTACTCCCTGATATACAGCTGCCTACCCCCTTCGTAAGTGCAGGTCCTAAATGAGCTTTTTTCTCTGTTCCATCACCACAATCCAGATTCTTTTGGGGAGTTACCAGTACAGTAACCATACCAGGAAGTACTTAAATTATGAAGCTACTGCTTTTCTTAATCTCCGTGGAGATATTTACTGATAAACAGCTACCTACGCAGCATGTTCATGTCGTTCCTAAATGAGCTTTTATCTCTCTTCCCTCACCCCAAATCAGATTCTTCTGAGGAGTTCCCAGTACATTATCCTTTCCCTGTGTAATTACCTTAAGAAGCTCCAGCTGTTTTTATTCTCCGAAGGTTTACTCCCTGATATACAGCTGCCTACCCCCTTCGTAAGTGCAGGTCCTAAATGAGCTTTTTTCTCTGTTCCCTCACCACAATCCAGATTCTTTTGGGAAGTTACCAGTACAGTAACCATACCAGGAAGTACGTAATTTATTAAGCTACTGCTTTTCTTAATCTCAGTGGAGATATTTACTGATAAACAGCTACCTACGCAGTATGTTCATGTCGTTCCTTAATGAGCTTTTATCTCTCTCCCCTCACCACAAATCAGATTCTTCTGAGGAGTTCCCAGTACATTCTCCTTTCCCCTGTGTAATTACCTTAACAAGCTCTAGCTGTTTTTATTCTCAGAAGCGATACTCCCTGATATACATCTGCCTACCCCCTTCGTAAGTGCAGGTCCTAAATGAGCTTTTCTCTCTGTTCCCTCACCACAATCGAGATTCTTTTGGGGAGTAACCAGTACAGTAATCATCCCAGAAAGTACTTAATTTATTAAGCTACTGCTTTTCTTAATCTCAGTGGAGATATTTACTGATAAACAGCTACCTACGCAGCATGTTCATGTCGTTCCTAAATGAGCTTTTATCTCTCTCCCCTCACCACGAATCAGATTCTTCTGAGGAGTTCCCAGTACATTATCCTTTCCCCTGTGTAATTACCTTAACAAGCTCCAGCTGTTTTTATTCTCAGAAGGTTTACTCCCTGATATACAGCTGCCTACCCCCTTCGTAAGTGCAGGTCCTAAATGAGCTTTTTTCTCTGTTCCCTCACCACAATCCAGATTCTTTTGGGAAGTTACCCGTACAGTAACCATACCAGGAAGTACTTAATTTATTAAGCTACTGCTTTTTCTTAATCTCAGTGGAGATATTTACTGATAAACAGCTACCTACGCAGCATGTTCATGTCGTTCCTTAATGAGCTTTTATCTGTCTCCCCTCACCACAAATCAGATTCTTGTGCGGAGTTCCCAGTACATTATCCTTTCCCCTGTGTAATTACCTTAACAAGCTCCAGCTGTTTTTATTCTCAGAAGGTTTACTCCCTGATATACGGCTGCCTACCCCCTTCGTAAGTGCAGGTCCTAAATGAGCTTTTTTCTCTGTTCCCTCACCACAATCCAGATTCTTTTGGGGAGTTACCAGTACAGTAACCATACCAGGACGTACTTAATTTATTAAGCTACTGCTTTTCTTAATCTCAGTGGAGATATTTACTGATAAACAGCTACCTACGCAGCATGTTCATGTCGTTCCGCAATGAACTTTTATCTCTCTCCCCTCACCACAAATCAGATTCTTCTGAGGAGTTCCCAGTACATTATGCTTTCCCCCGTGTAATTACCTTAACAAGCTCCAGCTGTTTTTATTCTCAGAAGGTTTACTCCCTGATATACAGCTGCCTACCCCCTTCGTAAGTGCAGGTCCTAAATGAGCTTTTTTCTCTGTTCCCTCACCACAATCCAGATTCTTTTGGGGAGTTACCAGTACAGTAACCATACCAGGAAGTACTTAATTTATTAAGCTACTGCTTTTCTTAATCTCAGTGGAGATATTTACTGATAAACAGCTACCTACGCAGCATGTTCATGTCGTTCCTCAATGAGCTTTTATCTCTCACCCCTCACCACAAATCAGATTCTTCTGAGGAGTTCCCAGTACATTATCGTTTCCACTGTGTAATTACCTTAACAAGCTCCAGCTGTTTTTATTCTCAGAAGGTTTACTCCCTGATATACAGCTGCCTACCCCCTTCGTAAGTGCAGGTCCTAAATGAGCTTTGTTCTCTGTTCCCTCACAACAATCCAGATTCTTTTGGGGAGTTACCAGTAGAGTAACCGTACCAGGAAGTACTAATTTATTAAGCTACTGCTTTGCTTAATCTCAGTGGAGATATTTACTGATAAACAGCTACCTACGCAGCATGTTCATGTCGTTCCTAAATGAGCTTTTATCTCTCTCCCCTCAGCACAAATCAGATTCTTCTGAGGAGTTCCCAGTACATTATCCTTTCCCCTGTGTAATTACCTTAACAAGCTCCAGCTGTTTTTATTCTCAGAAGGTTTACTCCCTGATATACGGCTGCCTACCCCCTTCGTAAGTGCAGGTCCTAAATGAGCTTTTTTCTCTGTATCCTCACCACAATCCAGATTCTTTTGGGGAGTTACCAGTACAGTAACCATACCAGGAAGTACTTAATTTATTAAGCTACTGCTTTTCTTAATCTCAGTGGAGATATTTACTGATAAACAGCTACCTACGCAGCATGTTCATGTCGTTCCACAATGAGCTTTTATCTCTCTCCCCTCACCACAAATCAGATTCTTCTGAGGAGTTCCCAGTACATTATCCTTTCCCCCGTGTAATTACCTTAACAAGCTCAGCTGTTTTTATTCTCAGAAGGTTTACTCCCTGATATACAGCTGCCTACCCCCTTCGTAATTGCAGGTCCTAAATGAGCTTTTTTCTCTGTTCCCTCACCACAATCCAGATTCTTTTGGGGAGTTACCAGTACAGTAACCATACCAGGAAGTACTTAATTTATTAAGCTACTGCTTTTCTTAATCTCAGTGGAGATATTTACTGATAAACAGCTACCTACGCAGCATGTTCATGTCGTTCCTCAATGAGCTTTTATCTCTCTCCCCTCACCACAAATCAGATTCTTCTGAGGAGTTCCCAGTACATTATCCTTTCCACTGTGTAATTACCTTAACAAGCTCCAGCTGTTTTTAATCTCAGAAGATTTACTCCCTGATATAAAGCTGCCTACCCCCTTCGTAAGTGCAGGTCCTAAATGCGCTTTTTTCTCTGTTCCCTCACCACAATCCAGATTCTTTTGGGGAGTTACCAGTACAGTAACCATACCAGGCAGTACTTAATTTATTAAGCTACTGCTTTGCTTAATCTCAGTGGAGATATTTACTGATAAACAGCTACCTACGCAGCATGTTCATGTCGTTCCAAAATGAGCTTTTATCTCTCTCCCCTCACCACAAATCAGATTCTTCTGAGGAGTTCCCAGTACATTATCCTTTCCCCTGTGTAATTACCTTAACAAGCTCCAGCTGTTTTTATTCTCAGAAGGTTTACTCCCTGATATACAGCTGCCTACCACCTTCGTAAGTGCAGGTCCTAAATGAGCTTTTTTCTCTGTTCCATCACCACAATCCAGATTCTTTTGGGGAGTTACCAGTACAGTAACCATACCAGGAAGTACTTAAATTATGAAGCTACTGCTTTTCTTAATCTCCGTGGAGATATTTACTGATAAACAGCTACCTACGCAGCATGTTCATGTCGTTCCTAAATGAGCTTTTATCTCTCTTCCCTCACCACAAATCAGATTCTTCTGAGGAGTTACCAGTACATTATCCTTTCCCCTGTGTAATTACCTTAAGAAGCTCCAGCTGTTTTTTTTCTCCGAAGGTTTACTCCCTGATATACAGCTGCCTACCCCTTCGTAAGTGCAGGTCTTAAATGAGCTTTTTTCTCTGTTCCCTCACCACAATCCAGATTCTTTGGGAAGTTATCCGTACAGTAACCATACCAGGAAGTACGTAATTTATTAAGCTACTGCTTTTCTTAATCTCAGTGGAGATATTTACTGATAAACAGCTACCTACGCAGTATGTTCATGTCGTTCCTTAATGAGCTTTTATCTCTCTCCCCTCACCACAAATCAGATTCTTCTGAGGAGTTCCCAGTACATTCTCCTTTCCCCTGTGTAATTACCTTAACAAGCTCTAGCTGTTTTTATTCTCAGAAGCGATACTCCCTGATATACAGCTGCCTACCACCTTCGTAAGTGCAGGTCCTAAATGAGCTTTTCTCTCTGTTCCCTCACCACAATCGAGATTCTTTTGGGGAGTAACCAGTACAGTAATCATACCAGAAAGTACTTAATTTATTAAGCTACTGCTTTTCTTAATCTCAGTGGAGATATTTACTGATAAACAGCTACCTACGCAGCATGTTCATGTCGTTCCTAAATGAGCTTTTATCTCTCTCCCCTCACCACGAATCAGATTCTTCTGAGGAGTTCCCAGTACATTATCCTTTCCCCTGTGTAATTACCTTAACAAGCTCCAGCTGTTTTTATTCTCAGAAGGTTTACTCCCTGATATACAGCTGCCTACCCCCTTCGTAAGTGCAGGTCCTAAATGAGCTTTTTTCTCTGTTTCCTCACCACAATCCAGATTCTTTTGGGAAGTTACCCGTACAGTAACCATACCAGGAAGTACTTAATTTATTAAGCTACTGCTTTTTCTTAATCTCAGTGGAGATATTTACTGATAAACAGCTACCTACGCAGCATGTTCATGTCGTTCCTTAATGAGCTTTTATCTCTCTCCCCTCACCACAAATCAGATTCTTGTGAGGAGTTCCCAGTACATTATCCTTTCCCCTGTGTAATTACCTTAACAAGCTCCAGCTGTTTTTATTCTCAGAAGGTTTACTCCCTGATATACAGCTGCCTACTCCCTTCGTAAGTGCAGGTCCTAAATGAGCTTTTTTCTCTGTTCCCTCACCACAATCCAGATTCTTTTGGGGAGGTACCAGTACAGAAACCATACCAGGAAGTACTTAATTTATTAAGCTACTGCTTTTCTTAATCTCAGTGGAGATATTTACTGATAAATAGCTACCTACGCAGCATGTTCATGTCTTTCCTAAATGAGCTTTTATCTCTTTCCCCTCACCACGAATCAGATTCTTCTAAGGAGTTCCCAGTACATTATCCTTTCCCCTGTGTAATTACCTTAACAAGCTCCATCTGTTTTTATTCTCAGAAGGTTTACTCCCTGATATACAGCTGCCTACACCCTTCGTAAGTGCAGGTCCTAAATGAGCTTTTTTCTCGGTTCCCTCACCACAATCCAGATTCTTTTGGGGAGTTACCAGTACAGTAACCATACCCGGAAGTACTTAATTTATTATGCTACTGCTTTGCTTAATCTCAGTGGAGATATTTACTGATAAACAGCTACCTACACAGCATGTTCATGTCGTTCCTAAATGAGCTTTTATCTCTCTCCCCTCACCACAAATCAGATTCTTCTGAGGAGTTCCCAGTACATTATCCTTTCCCCTGTGTAATTACCTTAACAAGCTCCAGCTCTTTTTATTCTCAGAAGGTTTACTCCCTGATATACAGCTGCCTACCCCCTTCGTAAGTGCAGGTCCTAAATGAGCTTTTTCTCTGTTCCTTCACCACAATCCAGATTCTTCTGGGAGTTACCAGTACAGTAACCATACCAGGAAGTACTTAATTTATTAAGCTACTGCTTTTCTTAATCTCAGTGGAGATATTTACTGATAAACAGCTACCTACGCAGCATGTTCATGTCGTTCATAATGAGCTTTTATCTCTCTTCCCTCACCACAAATCAGATTCTTCTGAGGAGTTCCCAGTACATTATCCTTTCCCCTGTGTAATTACCTTAACAAGCTCCAGCTGTTTTTATTCTCCGAAGGTTTACTCCCTGATATACAGTGCCTACCCCCTTCGTAAGTGCAGGTCCTAAATGAGGTTTTTTCTCTGTTCCCTCACCACAATCCAGATTCTTTTGGGAAGTTACCCGTACAGTAACCATACCAGGAAGTACTTAATTTATTAAGCTACTGCTTTTTCTTAATCTCAGTGGAGATATTTACTGATAAACAGCTACCTATGCAGTATGTTCATGTCGTTCCTTAATGAGCTTTTATCTCTCTCCCCTCACACAAATCAGATTCTTCTGAGGAGTTCCCAGTACATTATCCTTTCCCCTGTGTAATTACCTTAACAAGCTCCAGCTGTTTTTATTCTCAGAAGGTTTACTCCCTGATATACAGCTGCCTACCCCCTTCGTAAGTGCAGGTCCTAAATGAGCTTTTTTCTCTGTTCCTCACCACAATCCAGATTATTTTGGGAAGTTACCCGTACAGTAACCATACCAGGAAGTACATAATTTATTAAGCTACTGCTTTTTCTTAATCTCAATGGAGATATTTACTGATAAACAGCTACCTACGCAGTATGTTCATGTCGTTCCTTAATGAGCTTTTATCTCTCTCCCCTCAGCACAAATCAGATTCTTCTGAGGAGTTCCCAGTACATTCTCCTTTCCCCTGTGTAATTACCTTAACAAGATCTAGCTGTTTTTATTCTCAGAAGCGATACTCCCTGATATACAGCTGCCTACCCCTTCGTAAGTGCAGGTCCTAAATGAGCTTTTTTCTCTGTTCCCTCACCACAATCGAGATTCTTTTGGGGAGTACCAGTACAGTAATCATACCAGAAAGTACTAAATTTATTAAGCTACTGCTTTTCTTAATCTCAGTGGAGATATTTACTGATAAACAGCTACCTACGCAGCATGTTCATGTCGTTCCTAAATGTGCTTTTAACTCTCTCCCCTCACCACGAATCAGATTCTTCTGAGGAGTTCCCAGTACATTATCCTTTCCCCTGTGTAATTACCTTAACAAGCTCCAGCTGTTTTTATTCTCAGAAGGTTTACTCCCTGATATACAGCTGCCTACCCCCGTCGTAAGTGCAGGTCCTAAATGAGCTTTTTTCTCTGTTCCCTCACCACAATCCAGATTCTTTTGGGGAGTTACCAGTACAGTAACCATACCAGGAAGTACTTAATTTATTAAATTACTGCTTTGCTTAATCTCAGTGGAGATATTTACTGATAAACAGCTACCTACGCAGCATGTTCATGTCGTTCATAAATGATCTTTTATCTCTCTCCCCTCACCACAAATCAGATTCTTCTGAGGAGTTCCCAGTACATTATCCTTTCCCCTGTGTAATTACCTTAACAAGCTCCAGCTGTTTTTATTCTCAGAAGGTTTACTCCCTGATATACAGCTGCCTACCCCTTCGTAAGTGCAGGTCCTAAATGAGCTTTTTTCTCTGTTCCCTCACCACAATCCAGATTCTTTTGGGGAGTTACCAGTACAGTAACCATACCAGGCAGTACTTAATTTATTAAGCTACTGCTTTTCTTAATCTCAGTGGAGATATTTACTGATAAACAGCTACCTACGCAGCATGTTCATGTCGTTCCTCAATGAGCTTTTATCTCTCTCCCCTCACCACAAATCAGATTCTTCTGAGGAGTTCACAGTAGATTATCCTTTCCACTGTGTAATTACCTTAACAAGCTCCAGCTGTTTTTATTCTCAGAAGGTTTACTCCCTGATATACAGCTGCCTACCCCCTTCGTAAGTGCAGGTCCTAAATGAGCTTTTTTCTCTGTTCCCTCACCACAATCCAGATTCTTTTGGGGAGTTACCAGTACAGTAACCATACCAGGCAGTACTTAATTTATTAAGCTACTGCTTTTCTTAATCTCAGTGGAGATATTTACTGATAAACAGCTACCTACGCAGCATGTTCATTCGTTCGTAAATGAGCTTTTATCTCTCTCCCCTCACCACAAATCAGATTCTTCTGAGGAGTTCCCAGTACATTATCCTTTCCCCTGTGTAATTACCTTAACAAGCTCCAGCTGTTTTTATTCTCAGAAGGTTTACTCCCTGATATACACCTGCCTACCCCCTTCGTAAGTGCAGGTCCTAAATGAGCTTTTTTCTCTGTTCCCTCACCACAATCCAGATTCTTTTGGGGAGTTACCAGTACAGTAACCATACCAGGAAGTACTTAAACTATGAAGCTACTGCTTTTCTTAATCTCAGTGGAGATATTTATTGATAAACAGCTACCTACGCAGCATGTTCATTTCGTTCCTAAATGAGATTTTATCTCTCTCCCCTCACCACAAATCAGATTCTTCTGAGGAGTTCCCAGTACATTATCCTTTCCACTGTGTAATTACCTTAACAAGCTCCAGCTGTTTTTATTCTCAGAAGGTTTACTCCCTGATATACTGCTGCCTACCCCCTTCATAAGTGCAGGTCCTAAATGAGCTTTTTTCTCTGTTCCCTCACCACAATCCAGATTCTTTTGGGGAGTTACCAGTACAGTAACCATACCAGGAAGTACTTAATTTATTAAGCTACTGCTTTGCTTAACTCAGTGGAGATATTTACTGATAAACAGCTACCTACGCAGCATGTTCATGTCGTTCCTAAATGAGCTTTTGTCTCTCTCCCCTCACCACAAATCAGATTCTTCTGAGGAGTTCCCAGTACATTATCCTTTCCCCTGTGTAATTACCTTAACAAGCTCCAGCTGTTTTTATTCTCAGAAGGTTTACTCCCTGATATACAGCTGCCTACCCCCTTCGTAAGTGCAGGTCCTAAATGAGCTTTTTTCTCTGTTCCTTCACCAAAATCCAGATTCTTTTGGGGAGTTACCAGTACAGTAACCATACCAGGAAGTACTTAATTTATTAACCTACTGCTTTTCTTAATCTCAGTGGAGATATTTACTGATAAACAGCTACGTACGCAGCATGTTCATGTCGTTCCTAATGAGCTTTTATCTCTCTCCCTCACCACAAATCAGATTCTTCTGAGGAGTTCCCAGTACATTATCCTTTCCCCTGTGTAATTACCTTAACAAGCTCCAGCTGTTTTTATTCTCAGAAGGTTTACTCCCTGATATACTGCTGCCTACCACCTTCGTAAGTGCAGGTCCTAAATGAGCTTTTTTCTCTGTTCCCTCACCAGAATCCAGATTCTTTTGAGTTACCAGTACAGTAACCATACCAGGAAGTACTTTAATTTATTAAGTTACTGCTTTATTTAATCTCAGTGGAGATATTTACTGATAAACAGCTACCTACGCAGCATGTTCATGTCGTTCCTAAATGATCTTTTATCTCTCTCCCCTCACCACAAGTCAGATTCTTCTGAGGAGTTCCCAGTACATTATCCTTTCCCCTGTGTAATTACCTTAAAAGCTCCAGCTGTTTTTATTCTCAGAAGGTTTACTCCCTGATATACAGCTGCCTACCCCCTTCGTAAGTGCAGGTCCTAAATGAGCTTTTTTCTCTGTTCCCTCACCACAATCCAGATTCTTTTGGGAGTTACCAGTACAGTAATCATACCAGGAAGTACTTAATTTATTAAGCTACTGCTTTTCTTAATCTCAGTGGAGATATTTACTGATAAACAGCTACCTACGCAGCATGTTCATGTCGTTCCTAAATGAGCTTTTATCTCTCTCCCCTCACCAAAAATCAGATTCTTCTGAGGAGTTCCCAGTACATTATCCTTTCCCCTGTGTAATTACCTTAACAAGCTCCAGCTGTTTTTATTCTCAGAAGGTTTACTCCCTGATATACAGCTGCCTACCCCCTTCGTAAGTGCAGGTCCTAAATGAGCTTTTTTCTCTGTTCCTCACCACAATCCAGATTCTTTGGGGAGTTACCAGTACAGTAACCATACCAGGAAGTACTTAATTTATTAAGCTACTGCTTTTCTTATCTCAGTGGAGATATTTACTGATAAACAGCTACCTACGCAGCATGTTCATGTCTTCCTAAATGAGCTTTTATCTCTCTCCCCTCACCACAAATCAGATTCTTCTGAGGAGTTCCCAGTACATTATCCTTTCCTGTGTAATTACCTTAACAAGCTCTAGCTGTTTTTATTCTCAGAAGCGATACTCCCTGATATACAGCTGCCTACCCCCTTCGTAAGTGCAGGTCCTAAATGAGCTTTTTTCTCTGTTCCCTCACCACAATCGAGATTCTTTTGGGGAGTAACCAGTACAGTAACCATACCAGAAAGTACTTAATTTATTAAGCTACTGCTTTTCTTAATCTCAGTGGAGATATTTACTGATAAACAGCTACCTACGCAGCATGTTCATGTCGTTCCTAAATGAGCTTTTATCTCTCTCCCCTCACCACAATCAGATTCTTCTGAGGAGTTCCCAGTACATTATCCTTTCCCCTGTGTAATTACCTTAACAAGCTCCAGCTGTTTTTATTCTCAGAAGCGATTTACTCCCTGATATACAGCTGCCTACCCCCTTCGTAAGTGCAGGTCCTAAATGAGCTTTTTTCTCTGTTCCCTCACCACAATCGAGATTCTTTTGGGGAGTTACCAGTACAGTAACCATACCAGGAAGTACTTAATTTATTAAGCTACTGCTTTTTCTTAATCTCAGTGGAGATATTTACTGATAAACAGCTACCTACGCAGCATGTTCATGTCGTTCCTTAAATGAGCTTTTATCTCTCTCCCCTCACCACAAATCAGATTCTTGTGAGGAGTTCCCAGTACATTATCCTTTCCCCTGTGTAATTACCTTAACAAGCTTCAGCTGTTTTTATTTTCAGAAGGTTTACTCCCTGATATACAGCTGCCTACCCCCTTCGTAAGTGCAGGTCCTAAATGAGCTTTTTTCTCTGTTCCCTCACCAATTTCCAGATTCTTTTGGGAAGTTACCAGTACAGTAACCATAGCAGGAAGTACTTAATTTATTAAGCTACTGCTTTTCTTAATCTCAGTGGAGATATTTACTGATAAACAGCTACCTACGCAGCATGTTCATGTCGTTCCTAAATGAGCTTTTATCTCTCTCCCCTCACCACAATCAGATTCTTCTGAGGAGTTCCCAGTACATTATCCTTTCCCCTGTGTAATTACCTTAACAAGTTCCGGCTGTTTTTATTCTTAGAAGGTTTACTCCCTGATATACAGCTGCCTACACCCCTTCGTAAGTGCAGGTCCTAAATGGGCTTTTTTCTCGTTCCCTCACCACAATCCAGATTCTTTTGGGGAGTTACCAGTACAGTAACCATACCAGGAAGTACTTAATTTATTAAGCTACTGCTTTTCTTAATCTCAGTGGAGATATTTACTGATAAACAGCTACCTACACAGCATGTTCATGTCGTTCCTAAATGAGCTTTTATCTCTCTCCCCTCACCACGAATCAGATTCTTCTGAGGAGTTCCCAGTACTTCATCTTTTCCCCTGTGTAATTACCTTAACAAGCTCCAGCTGTTTTTATTCTCAGAAGGTTTACTCCATGATATACAGCTGCCTACCCACTTCGTAAGTGCAGGTCCTAAATGAGCTTTTTCTCTGTTCCTTCACCACAATCAGATTCTTCTGGGAGTTACCAGTACAGTAACCATACCAGGAAGTACTTAATTTATTAAGCTACTGCTTTTCTTAATCTCAGTGGAGATATTTACTGATAAACAGCTACCTACGCAGCATGTTCATGTCGTTCATAAATGAGCTTTTATCTCTCTTCCCTCACCACAAATCAGATTCTTCTGAGGAGTTCCCAGTACATTATCCTTTCCCCTGTGTAATTACCTTAACAAGCTCCAGCTGTTTTTATTCTCCGAAGGTTTACTCCCTGATATACAGTTGCCTACCCCCTTCGTAAGTGCAGGTCCTAAATGAGGTTTTTTCTCTGTTCCCTCACCACAATCCAGATTCTTTTGGGAAGTTACCCGTACAGTAACCATACCAGGAAGTACTTAATTTATTAAGCTACTGCTTTTCTTAATCTCAGTGGAGATATTTACTGATAAACAGCTACCTACGCAGTATGTTCATGTCGTTCCTTAATGAGCTTTTATCTCTCTCCCCTCAGCACAAATCAGATTCTTCTGAGGAGTTCCCAGTACATTATCCTTTCCCTGTGTAATTACCTTAACAAGCTCCAGCTGTTTTTATTCTCAGAAGGTTTACTCCCTGATATACAGCTGCCTACCCCCTTCGTAAGTGCAGGTCCTAAATGAGCTTTTTTCTCTGTTCCCTCACCACAATCCAGATTATTTTGGGAAGTTACCCGTACAGTAACCATACCAGGAAGTACATAATTTATTAAGCTACTGCTTTTCTTAATCTCAATGGAGATATTTACTGATAAACAGCTACCTACGCAGTATGTTCATGTCGTTCCTTAATGAGCTTTTATCTCTCTCCCCTCAGCACAAATCAGATTCTTCTGAGGAGTTCCCAGTACATTCTCCTTTCCCCTGTGTAATTACCTTAACAAGATCTAGCTGTTTTTATTCTCAGAAGCGATACTCCCTGATATACAGCTGCCTACCCCTTCGTAAGTGCAGGTCCTAAATGAGCTTTTTTCTCTGTTCCCTCACCACAATCGAGATTCTTTTGGGGAGTAACCAGTACAGTAATCATACCAGAAAGTACTAAATTTATTAAGCTACTGCTTTTCTTATTCTCAGTGGAGATATTTACTGATAAACAGCTACCTACGCAGCATGTTCATGTCGTTCCTAAATGTGCTTTTATCTCTCTCCCCTCACCACGAATCAGATTCTTCTGAGGAGTTCCCAGTACATTATCCTTTCCCCTGTTTAATTACCTTAACAAGCTCCAGCTGTTTTTATTCTCAGAAGGTTTACTCCCTGATATACAGCTGCCTACCCCCGTCGTAAGTGCAGGTCCTAAATGAGCTTTTTTCTCTGTTGCCTCACCACAATCCAGATTCTTTTGGGTAGTTACCAGTACAGTAACCATACCAGGAAGTACTTAATTTATTAAATTACTGCTTTGCTTAATCTCAGTGGAGATATTTACTGATAAACAGCTACCTACGCAGCATGTTCATGTCGTTCATAAATGATCTTTTATCTCTCTCCCCTCACCACAAATCAGATTCTTCTGAGGAGTTCCCAGTACATTATCCTTTCCCCTGTGTAATTACCTTAACAAGCTCCAGCTGTTTTTATTCTCAGAAGGTTTTCTCCCTGATATACAGCTGCCTACCTCCTTCGTAAGTGCAGGTCCTAAATGAGCTTTTTTCTCTGTTCCCTCACCACAATCCAGATTCCTTTGGGGAGTTACCAGTAGAGTAATCATACCAGGAAGTACTTAATTTATTAAGCTACTGCTTTTCTTAATCTCAGTGGAGATATTTACTGATAAACAGCTACCTACGCAGCATGTTCATGTCGTTCCTAAATGAGCTTTTATCTCTCTCCCCTCACCACAAATCAGATTCTTCTGAGGAGTTCCCAGTACATTATCCTTTCCCCTGTGTAATTACCTTAACAAGCTCCAGCTGTTTTTATTCTCAGAAGGTTTACTCCCTGATATACAGCTGCCTACCCCCTCGTAAGTGCAGGTCCTAAATGAGCTTTTTCTCTGTTCCCTCACCACAATCCAGATTCTTTTGGGGAGTTACCAGTACAGTAACCATACCAGGAAGTACTTAATTTATTAAGCTACTGCTTTTCTTAATCTCAGTGGAGATATTTACTGATAAACAGCTACCTACGCAGCATGTTCATGTCGTTCCTAAATGAGCTTTTATCTCTCTCCCCTCACCACAAATCAGATTCTTCTGAGGAGTTCCCAGTACATTATCCTTTCCCCTGTGCAATTACCTTAACAATCTCCAGCTGTTTTTATTCCAGAAGGTTTACTCCCTGATATACAGCTGCCTACCCCCTTCGTAAGTGGAGGTCCTAAATGAGCTTTTTTCTCTGTTCCCTCACCAAAATCCAGATTCTTTTGGGGAGTTACCAGTACAGAAACCATACCAGGAAGTACTTAATTTATTAAGCTACTGCTTTTCTTAATCTCAGTGGAGATATTTACTGATAAACAGCTACCTACGCAGCATGTTCATGTCGTTCCTAAATGAGCTTTTATCTCTCTCCCCTCACCACAAATCAGATTCTTCTGAGGAGTTCCCAGTACATCATCCTTTCCCCTTTTTAATTACATTAACAAGCTCCAGCTGTTTTTATTCTCAGAAGGTTTACTCCCGGATATACAGCTGCCTACCCCTTCGTAAGTGCAGGTCCTAAATGAGCTTTTTTCTCTGTTCCCTCACCACAATCCAGATTCTTTTGGGGAGATACCAGTACAGTAACCAAACCAGGAAGTACTTAATTTATTAAGCTACTGCTTTTCTTAATCTCAGTGGAGATATTTACTGATAAACAGCTACCTACGCAGCATGTTCATGTCGTTCCTAAATGAGCTTTTATCTCTCACCCCTCACCACAAATCAGATTCTTCTGAGGAGTTCCCAGTACATTATCCTTTCCGCTGTGTAATTAAGTTAACAAGCTCCAGCTGTTTTTATTCTCAGAAGGTTTACTCCATGATATACAGCTGCCTACCCCCTTCGTAAGTGCAGGTCCTAAATGAGCTTTTTTCTCTGTTCCTTCACCAAAATCCAGATACTTTTGGGGAGTTACCAGTACAGTAACCATACCAGGCAATACTTAATTTATTAACCTACTGCTTTTCTTAATCTCAGTGGAGATATTTACTGATAAACAGCTACCTACGCAGCATGTTCATGTCGTTCCTAAATGAGCTTTTATTTCTCTCCCCTCACCACAAATCAGATTCTTCTGAGGAGTTCAAGTACTTCATCTTCTTCCCTGTGTAATTACCTTAACAAGCTCCAGCTGTTTTTATTCTCTGAAGGTTTACTCCCTGATATACATCTGCCTACCCCCTTCGTAAGTGCAGGTCCTAAATGAGCTTTTTTCTCTGTTACCTCACCACAATCCAGATTCTTTGGGGAGTTACCAGTACAGTAACCATACCAGGAAGTACTTAATTTATTATGCTACTGCTTTTCTTAATCTCAGTTGAGATATTTACTGATAAACAGCTACCTACGCAGCATGTTCATGTCGTTCCTAAATGAGCTTTTATCTCTCTCCCCTCACCACAAATCAGATTCTTCTGAGGAGTTCCCAGTACATTATCCTTTCCCCTGTGTAATTACCTTAACAAGCTCCAGCTGTTTTTATTCTCAGAAGGTTTACTCCCTGATATACTGCTGCCTACCACCTTCGTAAGTGCAGGTCCTAAATGAGCTTTTTTCTCTATTCCCTCACCACAATCCAGATTCTTTTGGGGAGTTACCAGTACAGTAACCATACCAGGAAGTACTTAATTTATTAAGTTACTGCTTTTCTTAATCTCAGTGGAGATATTTACTGATAAACAGCTACCTACGCAGCATGTTCATGTCGTTCCTAAATGATCTTTTATCTCTCTCCCCTCACCACAAGTCAGATTCTTCTGAGGAGTTCCCAGTACATTATCCTTTCCCCTGTGTAATTACCTTAACAAGCTCCAGCTGTTTTTATTCTCAGAAGGTTTTCTCCCTGATATACAGCTGCCTACCCCCTTCGTAAGTGCAGGTCCTAAATGAGGTTTTTTCTCTGTTCCCTCACCACAATCCAGATTCTTTTGGGGAGTTACTAGTAGAGTAATCATACCAGGAAGTACTTAATTTATTAAGCTACTGCTTTTCTTAATCTCAGTGGAGATATTTACTGATAAACAGCTACCTACGCAGCATGTTCATGTCGTTCCTAAATGAGCTTTTATCTCTCTCCCCTGACAACAAATCAGATTCTTCTGAGGAGTTCCCAGTACATTATCCTTTCCCCTGTGTAATTACCTTAACAAGCTCCAGCTGTTTTTATTCTCAGAAGGTTTACTCCCTGATATACAGCTGCCTGCCCCCTTCGAAAGTGCAGGTCCTAAATGAGCTACTTTCTCTGTTCTCTCACCACATTCCAGATTCTTTGGGGAGTTACCAGTACAGTAACCATACCAGGAAGTACTTAATTTATTATGCTACTGCTTTTCTTATTCTCAGTGGAGATATTTACTGATAAACAGCTACCTACGCAGCATGTTCATGTCGTTCCTAAATGAGCTTTTATCTCTCTCCCCTGACCACAAATCAGATTCTTCTGAGGAGTTCCCAGTACATTATCCTTTAACCTGTGTAATTACCTTAACAAGCTCTAGCTGTTTTTATTCTCAGAAGCGATACTCCCTGATATACAGCTGCCTACCCCCTTCGTAAGTGCAGGTCCTAAATGAGCTTTTCTCTGTTCCCTCACCACAATCGAGATTCTTTTGGGGAGTAACCAGTACAGTAACCATACCAGAAAGTACTTAATTTATTAAGCTACTGCTTTTCTTAATCTCAGTGGAGATATTTACTGATAAACAGCTACCTACGCAGCATGTTCATGTCTTTCCTAAATGAGCTTTTATCTCTCTCCCCTCACCACAATTCAGATTCTTCTGAGGAGTTCCCAGTACATTATCCTTTCCTGTGTAATTACCTTAACAAGCTCTAGCTGTTTTTATTCTCAGAAGCGATACTCCCTGATATACAGCTGCCTACCCCCTTCGTAAGTGCAGGTCATAAATGAGCTTTTTTCTCTGTTCCCTCACCACAATCGAGATTCTTTGGGGAGTAACCAGTACAGTAACCATACCAGAAAGTACTTAATTTATTAAGCTACTGCTTTTCTTAATCTCAGTGGAGATATTTACTGATAAACAGCTACCTACGCAGCATGTTCATGTCTTTCCTAAATGAGCCTTTATCTCTCTCCCCTCACCACAAATCAGATTCTTCTGAGGAGTTCCCAGTACATTATCCTTTCCCCTGTGTAATTACCTTAACAAGCTTCAGCTGTTTTTATTTCAGAAGGTTTACTCCCTGATATACAGCTGCCTACCCCCTTCGTAAGTGCAGGTCCTAAATGAGCTTTTTTCTCTGTTCCCTCACCAATTTCCAGATTCTTTTGGGAAGTTACCAGTACAGTAACCATAGCAGGAAGTACTTAATTTATTAAGCTACTGCTTTTCTTAATCTCAGTGGAGATATTTACTGATAAACAGCTACCTACGCAGCATGTTCATGTCGTTCCTAAATGAGCTTTTATCTCTCTCCCCTCACCACAAATCAGATTCTTCTGAGGAGTTCCCAGTACATTATCCTTTCCCCTGTGTAATTACCTTAACAAGTTCCGGCTGTTTTTATTCTTAGAAGGTTTACTCCCTGATATACAGCTGCCTACACCCTTCTTAAGTGCAGGTCCTAAATGGGCTTTTTTCTCTGTTCCCTCACCACAATCCAGATTCTTTTGGGGAGTTACCAGTACAGTAACCATACCAGGAAGTACTAAATTTATTAAGCTACTGCTTTTCTTAATCTCAGTGGAGATATTTACTGATAAACAGCTACCTACGCAGCATGTTCATGTCGTTCCTAAATGAGCTTTTATCTCTCTCCCCTCACCACAAATCAGATTCTTCTGAGGAGTTCCCAGTACTTCATCTTTTCCCCTGTGTAATTACCTTAACAAGCTCCAGCTGTTTTTATTCTCAGAAGGTTTACTCCATGATATACAGCTGCCTACCCCCTTCGTAAGTGCAGGTCCTAAATGAGCTTTTTTCTCGGTTCCCTCACCACATTACAGATTCTTTGGGGAGTTACCAGTATAGAAAACATACCAGGAAGTACTTAATTTATTAAGCTACTGCTTTTCTTAATCTCAGTGGAGATATTTACTGATAAACAGCTACCTACGCAGCATGTTCATGTCGTTCCTAAATGAGCTTTTATCTCTCTCCCCTCACCACAAATCAGATTATCTGAGGAGTTCCCAGTACATTATCCTTTCCCCTGTGTAATTACCTTAACATACTCCAGCTGTTTTTATTCTCAGAATTTTTACTCCCTGATATACAGCTGCCTACCCCCTTCTTAAGTGCAGGTCCTAAATGGGCTTTTTTCTCTGTTCCCTCACCACAATCCAGATTCTTTTGGGGAGTTACCAGTACGGTAACCATAGCAGGAAGTACTTAATTTATTAAGCTACTGCTTTTCTTAATCTCAGTGGAGATATTTACTGATAAACAGCTACCTACGCAGCATGTTCATGTCGTTCCTAAATGAGCTTTTATCTCTCTCCCCTCACCACAAATCAGATTCTTCTGAGGAGTTCCAAGTACATTATCCTTTTCCTCTGTAATTAACTTATCAAGCTCCAGCTGTTTTTATAATCAGAAGCTTTACTCCCTGATATACAGCTGCCTACCCCCTTCGTAAGTGCATGTCCTAAATGAGCTTTTTTCTCTGTTCCCTCACCACAATCCAGATTCTTTTGGGGAGTTACCAGTACAATAACCATACCAGGAAGTACTTAATTTATTAAGCTACTGCTTTTCTTAATCTCAGTGGAGATATTTACTTATAAACAGCTACCTACGCAGCATGTTCATGTCGTTCCTAAATGAGCTTTTATCTCTCTCCCCTCACCACAAATCAGATTCTTCTGAGGAGTTCCCAGTACATTATCCTTTCCCCTGTGTAATTACCTTAACAAGCTCCAGCTGTTTTTATTCTCAGAAGGTTTACTCCCTGATATACAGCTGCCTAGCCCCTTCGTAAGTGCAGGTCATAAATGAGCTTTTTTTCTGTTCCCTCACCAAATTCCAGATTCTTTTGGGGAGTTACCAGTACGGTAACCATAGCAGGAAGTACTTAATTTATTAAGCTACTGCTTTTCTTAATCTCAGTGGAGATATTTACTGATAAACAGCTACCTACGCAGCATGTTCATGTCGTTCCTAAATGAGCTTTTATCTCTCTCCCCTCACCACAAATCAGATTCTTCTGAGGAGTTCCCAGTACATTATCCTTTCCCCTGTGTAATTACCTTAACAAACTCCAGCTGTTTTTATTCTCAGAAGGTTTTCTCCCTGATATACAGCTGCCTACCCCCTTCGTAAGTGCAGGTCCTAAATGAGCTTTTTTCTCTGTTCTCTCACCACAATCCAGATTCCTTTGGGGAGTTACCAGTAGAGTAATCATACCAGGAAGTACTTAATTTATTAAGCTACTGCTTTTCTTAATCTCAGTGGAGATATTTACTGATAAACAGCTACCTACGCAGCATGTTCATGTCGTTCCTAAATGAGCTTTTATCTCTCTCCCCTCAGCACAAATCAGATTCTTCTGAGGAGTTCCCAGTACATTATCCTTTCCCCTGTGTAATTACCTTAACAAACTCCAGCTGTTTTTATTCTCAGAAGGTTTACTCCCTGATATACAGCTGCCTACCCCCTTCGTAAGTGCAGGTCCTAAATGAGCTTTTTTCTCTGTTCCCTCACCACAATCCAGATTCTTTGGGGAGTTACCAGTACAGTAACCATACCAGGAAGTACTTAATTTATTAAGCTACTGCTTTTCTTAATTTCAGTGGAGATATTTACTGACAAACAGCTACCTACGCAGCATGTTCATGTCGTTCCTAAATGAGCTTTTATCTCTCTCCCCTCACCACAAATCAGATTCTTCTGAGGAGTTCCCAGTACATTATCCTTTCCCCTGTGTAATTACCTTAACAAGCTCCAGCTGTTTTTATTCTCAGAAGGTTTACTCCCTGATATACAGCTGCTTACCCCCGTCGTAAGTGCAGGTCCTAAATGAGCTTTTTTCTCTGTTCCCTCACCACAATCCAGATTCTTTTGGGTAGTTACCAGTACAGTAACCATACCAGGAAGTACTTAATTTATTAAATTACTGCTTTTCTTAATCTCAGTGGAGATATTTACTGATAAACAGCTACCTACGCAGCATGTTCATGTCGTTCCTAAATGATCTTTTATCTCTCTCCCCTCACCACAAATCAGATTCTTCTGAGGAGTTCCCAGTACATTATCCTTTCCCCTGTGTAATTACCTTAACAAGCTCCAGCTGTTTTTATTCTCAGAAGGTTTTCTCCCTGATATACAGCTGCCTACCCCCTTCGTAAGTGCAGGTCCTAAATGAGCTTTTTTCTCTGTTCTCTCACCACAATCCAGATTCCTTTGGGGAGTTACCAGTAGAGTAATCATACCAGGAAGTACTTAATTTATTAAGCTACTGCTTTTCTTAATCTCAGTGGAGATATTTACTGATAAACAGCTACCTACGCAGCATGTTCATGTCGTTCCTAAATGAGCTTTTATCTCTCTCCCCTCAGCACAAATCAGATTCTTCTGAGGAGTTCCCAGTACATCATCCTTTCCCCTTTATAATTACCTTAACAAGCTCCAGCTGTTTTTATTCTCAGAAGGTTTACTCCCGGATATACAGCTGCCTACCCCCTTCGTAAGTGCAGGTCCTAAATGAGCTTTTTTCTCTGTTCCCTCACCACAATCCAGATTCTTTTGGGGAGATACCAGTACAGTAACCAAACCAGGAAGTACTTAATTTATTAAGCTACTGCTTTTCTTAATCTCAGTGGAGATATTTACTGATAAACAGCTACCTACGCAGCATGTTCATGTCGTTCCTAAATGAGCTTTTATCTCTCACCCCTCACCACAAATCAGATTCTTCTGAGGAGTTCCCAGTACATTATCCTTTCCGCTGTGTAATTAAGTTAACAAGCTCCAGCTGTTTTTATTCTCAGAAGGTTTACTCCATGATATACAGCTGCCTATCCCCTTCGTAAGTGCAGGTCCTAAATGAGCTTTTTTCTCTGTTCCTTCACCAAAATCCAGATTCTTTTGGGGAGTTACCAGTACAGTAACCATACTAGGCAATACTTAATTTATTAACCTACTGCTTTTCTTAATCTCAGTGGAGATATTTACTGATAAACAGCTACCTACGCAGCATGTTCATGTCGTTCCTAAATGAGCTTTTATTTCTCTCCCCTCACCACAAATCAGATTCTTCTGAGGAGTTCAAGTACTTCATCTTCTTCCCTGTGTAATTACCTTAACAAGCTCCAGCTGTTTTTATTCTCTGAAGGTTTACTCCCTGATATACATCTGCCTACCCCCTTCGTAAGTGCAGGTCCTAAATGAGCTTTTTTCTCTGTTACCTCACCACAATCCAGATTCTTTGGGGAGTTACCAGTACAGTAACCATACCAGGAAGTACTTAATTTATTATGCTACTGCTTTTCTTAATCTCAGTTGAGATATTTACTGATAAACAGCTACCTACGCAGCATGTTCATGTCGTTCCTAAATGAGCTTTTATCTCTCTCCCCTCACCACAAATCAGATTCTTCTGAGGAGTTCCCAGTACATTATCCTTTCCCCTGTGTAATTACCTTAACAAGCTCCAGCTGTTTTTATTCTCAGAAGGTTTACTCCCTGATATACAGCTGCCTTCCCCCTTCGTAAGTGTAGGTCCTAAATGAGCTTTTTTCTCTGTTCCCTAACCACAATCCAGATTCTTTTGGGGAGTTACCAGTACAGTAACCATACCAGGAAGTACTTAATTTATTAAGCTACTGCTTTTCTTAATCTCAGTGGAGATATTTACTGATAAACAGCTACGTACGCAGCATGTTCATGTCGTTCCTAATGAGCTTTTATCTCTCTCCCCTCACCACAAATCAGATTCTTCTGAGGAGTTCCCAGTACATTATCCTTTCCCCTGTGTAATTACCTTAACAAGCTCCAGCTGTTTTTATTCTCAGAAGGTTTACTCCCTGATATACTGCTGCCTACCACCTTCGTAAGTGCAGGTCCTAAATGAGCTTTTTTCTCTATTCCCTCACCACAATCCAGATTCTTTTGGGGAGTTACCAGTACAGTAACCATACCAGGAAGTACTTAATTTATTAAGTTACTGCTTTATTTAATCTCAGTGGAGATATTTACTGATAAACAGCTACCTACGCAGCATGTTCATGTCGTTCCTAAATGATCTTTTATCTCTCTCCCCTCACCACAAGTCAGATTCTTCTGAGGAGTTCCCAGTACATTATCCTTTCCCTGTGTAATTACCTTAACAAGCTCCAGCTGTTTTTATTCTCAGAAGGTTTTCTCCCTGATATACAGCTGCCTACCCCCTTCGTAAGTGCAGGTCCTAAATGAGGTTTTTTCTCTGTTCCCTCACCACAATCCAGATTCTTTTGGGGAGTTACTAGTAGAGTAATCATACCAGGAAGTACTTAATTTATTAAGCTACTGCTTTTCTTAATCTCAGTGGAGATATTTACTGATAAACAGCTACCTACGCAGCATGTTCATGTCGTTCCTAAATGAGCTTTTATCTCTCTCCCCTCACAACAAATCAGATTCTTCTGAGGAGTTCCCAGTACATTATCCTTTCCCCTGTGTAATTACCTTAACAAGCTCCAGCTGTTTTTATTCTCAGAAGGTTTACTCCCTGATATACAGCTGCCTGCCCCCTTCGAAAGTGCAGGTCCTAAATGAGCTACTTTCTCTGTTCTCTCACCACATTCCAGATTCTTTGGGGAGTTACCAGTACAGTAACCATACCAGGAAGTACTTAATTTATTATGCTACTGCTTTTCTTATTCTCAGTGGAGATATTTACTGATAAACAGCTACCTACGCAGCATGTTCATGTCGTTCCTAAATGAGCTTTTATCTCTCTCCCCTCACCACAAATCAGATTCTTCTGAGGAGTTCCCAGTACATTATCCTTTAACCTGTGTAATTACCTTAACAAGCTCTAGCTGTTTTTATTCTCAGAAGCGATACTCCCTGATATACAGCTGCCTACCCCCTTCGTAAGTGCAGGTCCTAAATGAGCTTTTTTCTCTGTTCCCTCACCACAATCGAGATTCTTTTGGGGAGTAACCAGTACAGTAACCATACCAGAAAGTACTTAATTTATTAAGCTACTGCTTTTCTTAATCTCAGTGGAGATATTTACTGATAAACAGCTACCTACGCAGCATGTTCATGTCTTTCCTAAATGAGCTTTTATCTCTCTCCCCTCACCACAATTCAGATTCTTCTGAGGAGTTCCCAGTACATTATCCTTTCCCCTGTGTAATTACCTTAACAAGCTCTAGCTGTTTTTATTCTCAGAAGCGATACTCCCTGATATACAGCTGCCTACCCCCTTCGTAAGTGCAGGTCCTAAATGAGCTTTTTTCTCTGTTCCCTCACCACAATCCAGATTCTTTTGGGGAGTTACCAGTACAGTAACCATACCAGGAAGTACTTAATTTATTAAGCTACTGCTTTTCTTAATCTCAGTGGAGATATTTACTGATAAACAGCTACCTACGCAGCATGTTCATGTCGTTCCTAAATGAGCTTTTATCTCTCTCCCCTCACCACAAATCAGATTATCTGAGGAGTTTCCAGTACATTATCCTTTCCCCTGTGTAATTACCTTAACATACTCCAGGTGTTTTTATTCTCAGAATTTTTATTCCCTGATATACAGCTGCCTACCCCCTTCTTAAGTGCAGGTCCTAAATGGGCTTTTTTCTCTGTTCCCTCACCACAATCCAGATTCTTTTGGGGAGTTACCAGTACGGTAACCATAGCAGGAAGTACTTAATTTATTAAGCTACTGCTTTTCTTAATCTCAGTGGAGATATTTACTGATAAACAGCTACCTACGCAGCATGTTCATGTCGTTCCTAAATGAGCTTTTATCTCTCTCCCCTCACCACAAATCAGATTCTTCTGAGGAGTTCCAAGTACATTATCCTTTTCCTCTGTAATTAACTTATCAAGCTCCAGCTGTTTTTATAATCAGAAGCTTTACTCCCTGATATGCAGCTGCCTACCCCCTTCGTAAGTGCATGTCCTAAATGAGCTTTTTTCTCTGTTCCCTCACCACAATCCAGATTCTTTTGGGGAGTTACCAGTACAATAACCATACCAGGAAGTACTTAATTTATTAAGCTACTGCTTTTCTTAATCTCAGTGGAGATATTTACTTATAAACAGCTACCTACGCAGCATGTTCATGTCGTTCCTAAATGAGCTTTTATCTCTCTCCCCTCACCACAAATCAGATTCTTCTGAGGAGTTCCCAGTACATTATCCTTTCCCCTGTGTAATTACCTTAACAAGCTCCAGCTGTTTTTATTCTCAGAAGGTTTACTCCCTGATATACAGCTGCCTAGCCCCTTCGTAAGTGCAGGTCATAAATGAGCTTTTTTTCTGTTCCCTCACCAAATTCCAGATTCTTTTGGGGAGTTACCAGTACAGTAACCATACCAGGAAGTACTTAATTTATTAAGCTACTGCTTTTCTTAATCTCAGTGGAGATATTTACTGATAAACAGCTACCTACGCAGCATGTTCATGTCGTTCCTAAATGAGCTTTTATCTCTCTTCCCCTCACCACAAATCAGATTCTTCTGAGGAGTTCCCAGTACATTATCCTTTCCCTGTGTAATTACCTTAACAAGCTCCAGCTGTTTTTATTCTCAGAAGGTTTACTCCCTGATATACAGCTGCCTACCCCCTTCGTAAGTGCAGGTCCTAAATGAGCTTTTTCTCTGTTCCCTCACCACAATCCAGATTCTTTTGGGGAGTTACCAGTACAGTAACCATACCAGGAAGTACTTAATTTATTAAGCTACTGCTTTTCTTAAACTCAGTGGAGATATTTACTGATAAACAGCTACCTACGCAGCATGTTCATGTCGTTTCCTAAATGAGCTTTTATCTCTCTCCCCTCACCACAAATCAGATTCTTCTGAGGAGTTCCCAGTACATTATCCTTTCCCCTGTGTAATTACCTTAACAAGCTCCAGCTGTTTTTATTCTCAGAAGGTTTACTCCCTGATATACAGCTGCCTACCCCCTTCGTAAGTGCAGGTCCTAAATGAGCTTTTTTCTCTGTTCCCTCACCACAATCCAGATTCTTTTGGGGAGTTACCAGTACAGTAACCATACCAGGAAGTACTTAATTTATTAAGCTACTGCTTTTCTTAATCTCAGTGGAGATATTTACTGATAAACAGCTACCTACGCAGCATGTTCATGTCGTTCCTAAATGAGCTTTTATCTCTCTCCCCTCACCACAAATCAGATTCTTCTGAGGAGTTCCCAGTACATTATCTTTCCCCTGTGTAATTACCTTACAAGCTCCAGCTGTTTTTATTCTCAGAAGGTTTACTCCCTGATATACAGCTGCCTACCCCCTTCGTAAGTGCAGGTCCTAAATGAGCTTTTTTCTCTGTTCCCTCACCACAATCCAGATTCTTTGGGGAGTTACCAGTACAGTAACCATACCAGGAAGTACTTAATTTATTAAGCTACTGCTTTTCTTAATCTCAGTGGAGATATTTACTGATAAACAGCTACCTACGCAGCATGTTCATGTCGTTCCTAAATGAGCTTTTATCTCTCTCCCCTCACCACAAATCAGATTCTTCTGAGGAGTTCCCAGTACATTATCCTTTCCCCTGTGTAATTACCTTAACAAGCTCCAGCTGTTTTTATTCTCAGAAGGTTTACTCCCTGATATACAGCTGCCTACCCCCTTCGTAAGTGCAGGTCCTAAATGAGCTTTTTTCTCTGTTCCCTCACCACAATCCAGATTCTTTTGGGTAGTTACCAGTACAGTAACCATACCAGGAAGTACTTAATTTATTAAGCTACTGCTTTTCTTAATCTCAGTGGAGATATTTACTGATAAACAGCTACCTACGCAGCATGTTCATGTCGTTCCTAAATGACTTTTATCTCTCTCCCCTCACCACAAATCAGATTCTTCTGAGGAGTTCCCAGTACATTATCCTTTCCCCTGTGTAATTACCTTAACAAGCTCCAGCTGTTTTTATTCTCAGAAGGTTTACTCCCTGATATACAGCTGCCTACCCCCTTCGTAAGTGCAGGTCCTAAATGAGCTTTTTTCTCTGTTCCCTCACCACAATCCAGATTCTTTTGGGAGTTACCAGTACAGTAACATACCAGGAAGTACTTAATTTATTAAGCTACTGCTTTTCTTAATCTCAGTGGAGATATTTACTGATAAACAGCTACCTACGCAGCATGTTCATGTCGTTCCTAAATGAGCTTTTATCTCTCTCCCCTCACCACAAATCAGATTCTTCTGAGGAGTTCCCAGTACATTATCCTTTCCCCTGTGTAATTACCTTAACAAGCTCCAGCTGTTTTTATTCTCAGAAGGTTTACTCCCTGATATACAGCTGCCTACCCCCTTCGTAAGTGCAGGTCCTAAATGAGCTTTTTTCTCTGTTCCCTCACCACAATCCAGATTCTTTTGGGGAGTTACCAGTACAGTAACCATACCAGGAAGTACTTAATTTATTAAGCTACTGCTTTTCTTAATCTCAGTGGAGATATTTACTGATAAACAGCTACCTACGCAGCATGTTCATGTCGTTCCTAAATGAGCTTTTATCTCTCTCCCCTCACCACAAATCAGATTCTTCTGAGGAGTTCCCAGTACATTATCCTTTCCCCTGTGTAATTACCTTAACAAGCTCCAGCTGTTTTTATTCTCAGAAGGTTTACTCCCTGATATACTGCTGCCTACCCCTTCGTAAGTGCAGGTCCTAAATGAGCTTTTTTCTCTGTTCCCTCACCACAATCCAGATTCTTTTGGGGAGTTACCAGTACAGTAACCATACCAGGAAGTACTTAATTTATTAAGCTACTGCTTTTCTTAATCTCAGTGGAGATATTTACTGATAAACAGCTACCTACGCAGCATGTTCATGTCGTTCCTAAATGAGCTTTTATCTCTCTCCCCTCACCACAAATCAGATTCTTCTGAGGAGTTCCCAGTACATTATCCTTTCCCCTGTGTAATTACTTAACAAGCTCCAGCTGTTTTTATTCTCAGAAGGTTTACTCCCTGATATACAGCTGCCTACCCCTTCGTAAGTGCAGGTCCTAAATGAGCTTTTTTCTCTGTTCCCTCACCACAATCCAGATTCTTTTGGGGAGTTACCAGTACAGTAACCATACCAGGAAGTACTTAATTTATTAAGCTACTGCTTTTTTAATCTCAGTGGAGATATTTACTGATAAACAGCTACCTACGCAGCATGTTCATGTCGTTCCTAAATGATCTTTTATCTCTCTCCCCTCACCACAAATCAGATTCTTCTGAGGAGTTCCCAGTACATTATCCTTTCCCCTGTGTAATTACCTTAACAAGCTCCAGCTGTTTTTATTCTCAGAAGGTTTACTCCCTGATATACAGCTGCCTACCCCCTTCGTAAGTGCAGGTCCTAAATGAGCTTTTTTCTCTGTTCCCTCACCACAATCCAGATTCTTTTGGGGAGTTACCAGTATAGTAATATACCAGGAAGTACTTAATTTATTAAGCTACTGCTTTTCTTAATCTCAGTGGAGATATTTACTGATAAACAGCTACCTACGCAGCATGTTCATGTCGTTCCTAAATGAGCTTTTATCTCTCTCCCCTCACACAAATCAGATTCTTCTGAGGAGTTCCCAGTACATTATCCTTTCCCCTGTGTAATTACCTTAACAAGCTCCAGCTGTTTTTATTCTCAGAATGTTTACTCCCTGATATACAGCTGCCTACCCCCTTCGTAAGTGCAGGTCCTAAATGAGCTTTTATCACTGTTCCCTCACCACAATCCAGATTCTTTTGGGGAGTTACCAGTACAGTAACCATACCAGGAAGTACTTAATTTATTAAGCTACTACTTTTCTTAATCGCAGTGGAGATATTTACTGATAAACAGCTACCTACGCAGCATGTTCATGTCGTTCCTAAATGAGCTTTTATCTCTCTCCCCTCACCACAAATCAGATTCTTCTGAGGAGTTCCCAGTACATTATCCTTTCCCCTGTGTAATTACCTTAAAAAGCACCAGCTGTTTTTATTCTCAGAAGGTTTACTCCCTGATATACTGCTAACTACCCCCTTCATATGTGCAGGTCCTAAATGAGCATTTTTCTCTGTTCCTTCACCACAATCCAGATTCTTTGGGGAGTTACCAGTACAGTAACCATACCAGGAAGTACTTAATTTATTAAGCTACTGCTTTTCTTAATCTCAGTGGAGATATTTACTGATAAACAGCTACCTACGAAGCATGTTCATGTCGTTCTTAAATGAGCTTTTATCTCTCTCCCCTCACCACAAATCAGATTCTTCTGAGGAGTTCCCAGTACATTATCCTTTCCCCTGTGTAATTACCTTAACAAGCTCGAGCTGTTTTTATTCTCAGAAGGTTTACTCCCTGATACACAGCTGCCTACCCCCTTCGTAAGTGCCGGTCCTAAATGAGCTTTTTTCTCTGTTCCCTCTCCACAATCCAGATTCTTTTGGATTGTTACCAGTACAGTAACCATACCAGGAAGTACTTAATTCATTAAGCTACTGCTTTTCTTAATCTCAGTAGAGATATTTACTGATAAACAGCTACGTACGCAGCATGTTCATATCGTTCCTAAATGAGCTTTTATCTCTCTCCCCTCACCACAAATCAGATTCTTCTGAGGAGTTCCCAGTACATTATCCTTTCCCCTGTGTAATTACCTTAACACGCTCCAGCTGTTTTTATTCTCAGAAGGTTTACTCCGTGATATACAGCTGCCTACCCCCTTCGTAAGTGCAGGTCCTCAATGAGCTTTTTTCTCTGTTCCCTCACCACAATCCAGATTCTTTTGGGGAGTTACCAGTACAGTAACCATACCAGGAAGTACTTAATTTATTAAGCTACTGCTTTTCTTAATCTCACTGGAGATATTTACTGATA
Organism: Perognathus longimembris pacificus; assembly: GCF_023159225.1. Classification (NCBI taxonomy): domain Eukaryota; kingdom Metazoa; phylum Chordata; class Mammalia; order Rodentia; family Heteromyidae; genus Perognathus; species Perognathus longimembris. The sequence goes on along the minus strand of NW_025956319.1, from coordinate 7,533 downwards.
AACAGCTACCTACGCAGCATGTTCATGTCCTTCGTAAATGAGCTTTTATCTCTCTCCCATCACCACAAATCAGATTCTTCTGAGGAGTTCCCAGTACTTTATCCTTTCCCTGTGAAATTACCTTAACAAGCTCCAGCTGTTTTTATTCAGAGAAGGTTTACTCCCGGACATACAGCTGCCTACCCCCTTCGTAAGTGCAGGTCCTAAACGAGCTTTTTTCTCTGTTCCCTCACCACAATACAGATTCTTTTGGGGAGTTGCCAGTACAGTAACCATACCAGGAAGTACTTAATTTATTAAGCTATTGCTTTTCTTAATCTCAGGGGAGATATTTACTGATAAACAGCTACCTACGCAGCATGTTCATGTCGTTCCTAAATGAGCTTTTATCTCTCTCCCCTCACCACAAATCAGATTCTTCTGAGGAGTTCCCAGTACATTATCCTTTCCCCTGTGTAATTACCTTAACAAGCTCCAGCTGTTTTTATTCAGAGAAGGTTTACTCCCGGACATACAGCTGCCTACCCCCTTCGTAAGTGCAGGTCCTAAACGAGCTTTTTTCTCTGTTCCCTCACCACAATACAGATTCTTTTGGGGAGTTACCAGTACAGTAACCATACCAGGAAGTACTTAATTTATTAAGCTACTGCTTTTCTTAATCTCAATGGAGATATTTACTGATAAACAGCTACCTACGCAGCATGTTCATGTCGATCCTAAATGAGCTTTTATCTCTCTCCCCTCACCACGAATCACATTCTTCTGAGGAGTTCCCAGTACATTATCCATTCCAATGTGTAATTACCTTAACAAGCTCCAGCTGTTTTTATTCTGAGAAGGTTTACTCCCTGATATACAGCTGCCTACCCCCTTCGTCAGTGCATGTAATAAATGAGCTTTTTTCTCTGTTCCCTCACCACAATCCTGATTCTTTTGGGGAGTTACCAGTACAGCAACCATACCAGGAAGTACTTAATTTATTAAGCTACTGCTTTTCTTAATCTCAGTGGAGATATTTACTGATAAACAGCTATGTACGCAGCATGTTCATGTCGTTCGTAAATGAGCTTTTATCTCTCTCCCCTCACCACAAATCAGATTCTTCTGAGGAGTTCCCAGTACATTATCCTTTCCCCTGTGTAATTACCTTAACAAGCTCCAGCTGTTTTTATTCTGAGAAGGTTTACTCCCTGATATACAGCTGCCTACCCCCTTCGTAAGTGCAGGTCCTAAATGAGCTTTTTTCTCTGTTCCCTCACCACAATCCAGATTCTTTTGGGGAGTTACCAGTAGAGTAACCATACCAGGAAGTACTTAATTTATTAAGCTACTGCTTTTCTTAATCTCAGTGGAGATATTTACTGATAAACAGCTACCTACGCAGCATGTTCATGTCGTTCCTAAATGAGCTTTTATCTCTCTCCCCTCACCACAAATCAGATTCTTCTGAGGAGTTCCCAGTACATTATCCTTTCGCCTGTGTAATTACCTTAACAAGATCCAGCTTTTTTTATTCTCAGAAGGTTTACTCCCTGATATACAGCTGCCTACCCCCTTCGTAAGTGCAGGTCCTAAATGAGCTTTTTTCTCTGTTCCCTCACCACAATCCAGATTCTTTTGGGGAGTTACCAGTACAGTAACCATACAGGGAATTACTTAATTTATTAAGCTACTGCTTTTCTTAATCTCAGTGGAGATATTTACTGATAAACAGCTACCTACGCAGCATGTTCATGTCGTTCATAAATGAGCTTTTATCTCTCTCCCCTCACCACAATTCCGATTCTTCTGAGGAGTTCCCAGTACATTATCCTTTCCCCTGTGTAATTACCTTAACAAGCTCCAGCTGTTTTTATTCTCAGAAGGTTTACTCCCTGATATACTGCTGCCTGCCCCTTCGTAAGTGCAGGTCCTAAATGAGCTTTTTTCTGTGTTCCCTCACCACAATCCAGAATCTTTTGGGGAGTTACCAGTAGAGTAACCATACCAGGAAGTACTTCATTTATTAAGCTACTGCTTTTCTTAATCTCAGTAGAGATATTTACTGATAAGCAGCTACGTACGCAGCATGTTCATGTCGTTCCTAAATGAGCTTTTATCTCTCACCCCTCACCACAAATCAGATTCTTCTGAGGAGTTCCCAGTACATTATCTTTCCCCTGGGTAATTACCTTAACAAGCTCCAGCTGTTTTTATTCTCAGAAGGTTTACTCCCTGATATACAGCTGCCTACCCCTTCGTAAGTGCAGGTCCTAAATGAGCTTTTTTCTGTGTTTCCTCACCACAATCCAGAATCTTTTGGGGAGTTACCAGTAGAGTAACCATTCCAGGAAGTACTTCATTTATTAAGCTACTGCTTTTCTTAATCTCAGTAGAGATATTTACTGATAAGCAGCTACGTACGCAGCATGTTCATGTCGTTCCTAAATGAGCTTTTATCTCTCTCCCCTCACCACAAATCAGATTCTTCTGAGGAGTTCCCAGTACATTATCCTTTCCCCTGTGTAATTACCTTAACAAGCTCCAGCTGTTTTTATTCTCAGAAGGTTTACTCCCTGATATACAGCTGCCTACCCCCTTCGTAAGTGCAGGTCCTAAATGAGCTTTTTTCTCTGTTCCCTCACCACAATCCAGATTCTTTAGGGGAGTTACAAGTACAGTAACCATACGAGGAAGTACTTAATTTATTAAGCTACTGCTTTTCTTAATCTCAGTGGAGATATTTACTGATAAATAGCTACGTACGCAGCATGTTCATGTCGTTCCTAAATGAGTTTTATCTCTCTCCCCTCACGACAAATCAGATTCTTCTGAGGAGTTCCCAGTACATTATCCTTTCCCCTGTGTAATTACCTTAACAAGCTCAAGCTGTTTTTATTCTCAGAAGGTTTACTCCCTGATATACAGCTGCCTACCCCCTTCGTAAGAGGAGGTCCTAAATGAGATTTTTTCTCTGTTCCCTCACCAAAATCCAGATTCTTTTGGGGAGTTACCAGTACAGGAACCATACCAGGAAGTACTTAATTTATTAAGCTACTGCTATTCTTAATCACAGTGGAGATATTTACTGATAAACAGCTACCTACGCAGAATGTTCATGTCGTTCCTAAATGAGCTTTTATCTCTCTCCCCTCACCACAAATCAGATTCTTCTGAGGAGTTCCCAGTACATTATCCTTTCCCCTGTGTAAGTACCTTAACAAGCTCCAGCTGTTTTTATTCTCAGAAGGTTTACTCCCTGATATACAGCTGCCTACCCCCTTCGTAAGTGCAGGTCCTAAATGAGATTTTTTCTCTGTTCCCTCACCACAATCCAGAATCTTTTGGGGAGTTACCAGTACAGTAACCATACTAGGAAGTACTTAATTTATTAAGCTACTGCTTTTCTTAATCTCAGTGGAGATATTTACTGATAAACAGCTACCTACGCAGCATGATCATGTCGTTCCTAAATGAGCTTTTATCTCTCTCCCCTCACCACAAATCAGATTCTTCTGAGGAGTTCCCAGTACATTATCCTTTCCCATGTGTAATTACCTTAACAAGCTCCAGCTGTTTTTATTCTCAGAAGGTTTACTCCCGGACATACAGCTGCCTACCCCCTTCGTAAGTGCAGGTCATAAACGAGCTTTTTTCTCTGTTCCCTCACCAAAATACAGATTCTTTTGGGGAGTTACCAGTACAGTAACCATACCAGGAAGTACTTAATTTATTAAGCTACTGCTTTTCTTAATCTCAGTGGAGATATTTACTGATAAACAGCTACCTACGCAGCATGTTCATGTTGTTCTTAAATGAGCTTTTATCTCTCTCCCCTCACCACAAATCAGATTCTTCTGAGGAGTTCCCAGTACATTATCCTTTCCCCTGTGTAATTACCTTAACAAGCTCCAGCTGTTTTAATTCTCAGAAGGTTTACTCCCTGATATACAGCTGCCTACCCCCTTTGTAAGTGCAGGTCCTAAATGAGATTTTTTCTCTGTTCCCTCACCAAAATCCAGATTCTTTTGGGGAGTTACCAGTACAGTAACCATACCAGGAAGTACTTAATTTATTAAGCTACTGCTTTTCTTAATCTCAGTGGAGATATTTACTGATAAACAGCTACCTACGCAGCATGTTCATGTCGTTCTTAAATGAGCTTTTATCTCTCTCCCCTCACCACAAATCAGATTCTTCTGAGGAGTTCCCAGTACATTATCCTTTCCCCTGTGTAATTACCTTAACAAGCTCCAGCTGTTTTTATTCTCAGAAGGTTTACTCCCGGACATACAGCTGCCTACCCCCTTCGTAAGTGCAGGTCCTAAACGAGCTTTTTTCTCTGTTCCCTCACCACAATACAGATTCTTTTGGGGAGTTACTAGTACAGTAACCATACCAGGAAGTACTTAATTTATTAAGCTACTGCTTTTCTTAATCTCAGTGGAGATATTTACCGATAAACAGCTACCTACGCAGCATGTTCATGTCGTTCTTAAATGAGCTTTTATCTCTCTCCCCTCACCACAAATCAGATTCTTCTGAGGAGTTCCCAGTACATTATCCTTTTCCATGTGTAATTACCTTAACAAGCTCCAGCTGTTTTAATTCTCAGAAGGTTTACTCCCTGATATACAGCTGCCTACCCCCTTCGTAAGTGCAGGTCCTAAATGAGCTTTTTTCTCTGTTCCCTCACCACAATCCAGATTCTTTTGGGGAGTTACCAGTACAGTAACCATACCAGGAAGTACTTAATTTATTAAGCTACTGCTTTTCTTAATCTCAATGGAGATATTTACTGATAAACAGCTACCTACGCAGTATGTTCATGTCGATCCTAAATGAGCTTTTATCTCTCTCCCCTCACCACGAATCAGATTCTTCTGAGGAGTTCCCAGTACATTATCCATTCCAATGTGTAATTACCTTAACAAGCTCCAGCTGTTTTTCTTCTCCGAAGGTTTACTCCCTGATATACAGCTGCCTACCCCCTTCGTCAGTGCATGTCCTAAATTAGCTTTTTTCTCTGTTCCCTCACCACAATCCTGATTCTTTTGGGGAGTTACCAGTACAGTAACCATACCAGGAAGTACTTAATTTATTAAGCTACTGCTTTTCTTAATCTCAGTGGAGATATTTACTGATAAACAGCTACCTACGCAGCATGTTCATGTCGTGCCTAAATGAGCTTTTATCTCTCTCCCCTCACCACAAATCAGATTCTTCTGAGAAGTTCCCAGTACATTATCCTTTCCCCTGTGTAATTACCTTAACATGCTCCAGCTGTTTTTATTCTCAGAAGGTTTACTCCCTGATATACAGCTGCCTACCCCCTTCCTAAGTGCAGGTCCTAAATGAGCTTTTTTCTCTGTTCCCTCACCAAATTCCAGATTCTTTTGGGGAGTTACCAGTACAGTAACCATACCAGGAAGTACTTAATTTATTAAGCTACTGCTTTTCTTAATCTCAGTGGAGATATTTACTGATAAACAGCTACCTACGCAGCATGTTCATGTCGTTCATAAATGAGCTTTTATCTCTCTCCCCTCACCACAATTCCGATTCTTCTGAGGAGTTCCCAGTACATTATCCTTTCCCCTGTGTAATTACCTTAACAAGCTCCAGCTGTTTTTATTCTCAGAAGGTTTACTCCCTGATATACTGCTGCCTGCCCCTTCGTAAGTGCAGGTCCTAAATGAGCTTTTTTCTGTGTTCCCTCACCACAATCCAGAATCTTTTGGGGAGTTACCAGTAGAGTAACCATACCAGGAAGTACTTCATTTATTAAGCTACTGCTTTTCTTAATCTCAGTAGAGATATTTACTGATAAGCAGCTACGTACGCAGCATGTTCATGTCGTTCCTAAATGAGCTTTTATCTCTCACCCCTCACCACAAATCAGATTCTTCTGAGGAGTTCCCAGTACATTATCTTTCCCCTGGGTAATTACCTTAACAAGCTCCAGCTGTTTTTATTCTCAGAAGGTTTACTCCCTGATATACAGCTGCCTACCCCTTCGTAAGTGCAGGTCCTAAATGAGCTTTTTTCTGTGTTTCCTCACCACAATCCAGAATCTTTTGGGGAGTTACCAGTAGAGTAACCATTCCAGGAAGTACTTCATTTATTAAGCTACTGCTTTTCTTAATCTCAGTAGAGATATTTACTGATAAGCAGCTACGTACGCAGCATGTTCATGTCGTTCCTAAATGAGCTTTTATCTCTCTCCCCTCACCACAAATCAGATTCTTCTGAGGAGTTCCCAGTACATTATCCTTTCCCCTGTGTAATTACCTTAACAAGCTCCAGCTGTTTTTATTCTCAGAAGGTTTACTCCCTGATATACAGCTGCCTACCCCCTTCGTAAGTGCAGGTCCTAAATGAGCTTTTTTCTCTGTTCCCTCACCACAATCCAGATTCTTTTGGGGAGTTACAAGTACAGTAACCATACGAGGAAGTACTTAATTTATTAAGCTACTGCTTTTCTTAATCTCAGTGGAGATATTTACTGATAAATAGCTACGTACGCAGCATGTTCATGTCGTTCCTAAATGAGTTTTATCTCTCTCCCCTCACCACAAATCAGATTCTTCTGAGGAGTTCCCAGTACATTATCCTTTCCCCTGTGTAATTACCTTAACAAGCTCAAGCTGTTTTTATTCTCAGAAGGTTTACTCCCTGATATACAGCTGCCTACCCCCTTCGTAAGAGGAGGTCCTAAATGAGATTTTTTCTCTGTTCCCTCACCAAAATCCAGATTCTTTTGGGGAGTTACCAGTACAGGAACCATACCAGGAAGTACTTAATTTATTAAGCTACTGCTATTCTTAATCACAGTGGAGATATTTACTGATAAACAGCTACCTACGCAGAATGTTCATGTCGTTCCTAAATGAGCTTTTATCTCTCTCCCCTCACCACAAATCAGATTCTTCTGAGGAGTTCCCAGTACATTATCCTTTCCCCTGTGTAAGTACCTTAACAAGCTCCAGCTGTTTTTATTCTCAGAAGGTTTACTCCCTGATATACAGCTGCCTACCCCCTTCGTAAGTGCAGGTCCTAAATGAGATTTTTTCTCTGTTCCCTCACCACAATCCAGAATCTTTTGGGGAGTTACCAGTACAGTAACCATACTAGGAAGTACTTAATTTATTAAGCTACTGCTTTTCTTAATCTCAGTGGAGATATTTACTGATAAACAGCTACCTACGCAGCATGATCATGTCGTTCCTAAATGAGCTTTTATCTCTCTCCCCTCACCACAAATCAGATTCTTCTGAGGAGTTCCCAGTACATTATCCTTTCCCCTGTGTAATTACCTTAACAAGCTCCAGCTGTTTTTATTCTCAGAAGGTTTACTCCCGGACATACAGCTGCCTACCCCCTTCGTAAGTGCAGGTCATAAACGAGCTTTTTTCTCTGTTCCCTCACCAAAATACAGATTCTTTTGGGGAGTTACCAGTACAGTAACCATACCAGGAAGTACTTAATTTATTAAGCTACTGCTTTTCTTAATCTCAGTGGAGATATTTACTGATAAACAGCTACCTACGCAGC
>NW_025956318.1:0-45748 GCF_023159225.1 Perognathus longimembris pacificus | reverse complement strand
AATCAGATTCTTTAGAGGAGTTCCCAGTACATTATCCTTTCCCCTATGTAATTACCTTAAGAAGCTCCAGCTGTTTTTATTCTCAGAAGGTTTACTCCCTGATATACAACTGCCTACCACCTTATTAAGTGCAGGTCCTAAATGAGCTTTTTTCTCTGTTCCCTCACCACAATCCAGATTCTTTTGGGGAGTTACCAGTACAGTAACCATACCAGGAAGTACTTAATTTATTCAGCTACTGCTTTTCTTAATCTCATTGGAAATATTTACTGATAAACAGCTACTTACCCAGCATGTTCATGTCGTTCCTAAATGAGCTTTTATCTCTCTCCCCTCACCACAAATCAGATTCTTCTGAGGAGTTCCCAGTACATTATCCTTTCCCCTGTGTAATTACCTTAACAAGCTCCAGCTGTTTTTATTCTCAGAAGGTTTACTCCCTGATTTACAGCTGCCTACCCCCTTAGTAAGTGCAGGTCCTAAATGAGCTTTTTTCTCTGTTCCCTCACCACAATCCAGATTCTTTTGGGGAGTTACCAGTACAGTAACCATACCAGGAAGTACTTAATTTATTAAGCTACTGCTTTTCTTAATCTCAATGGAGATATTTACTGATAAACAGCTATGTACGCAGCATGTTCATGTCGTTCTTAATGAGCTTTTATCTCTCTCCACTCACCACAAATCAGATTCTTCTGAGGAGTTCCCAGTACATTATCCTTTCCCTGTGTAATTACCTTAACAAGCTAGAGCTTTTTTTATTCTCAGAAGGTTTACTCCCTGATATACAGCTGCCTAACCCTTCGTAAGTGCAGGTCCTAAATGAGCTTTTTTCTCTGTTCCCTCACCACAATCCAGATTCTTTTGGGGAGTTACCAGTACAGTAACCATACCAGGAAGTACTTAATTTATTAAACTACTGCTTTTCTTAATCTCAGTGGAGATATTTACTGATAAACAGCTACGTACGCAGCATGTTCATATCGTTCCTTAATGAGCTTTTATCTCTCTCCCCTCACCACAAATGAGATTCTTCTGAGGAGTTCCCAGTACATTATCCTTTCCCCTGTGTAATTACCTTAACAAGCTAGAGCTGTTTTTATTCTCAGAAGTTTTACTCCCTGATGTACAGCTGCCTAACCCCTTCGTAAGTGCCGGTCCTAAATGAGCTTTTTTCTCTGTTCCCTCACCACAATCCAGATTCTTTTGGGGAGTTACCAGTACAGTAACCATAACAGGAAGTACTTAATTTATTAAGCTACTGCTTTTCTTAATCTCAGTGGAGATATTTACTGATAAACAGCTACCTACGCAGCATGTTCATGTCGTTCCTAAATGAGCTTTTATCTCTCTCCCCTCACCACAAATCACATTCTTCTGAGGAGTTCCCAGTACATTATCCTTTCCCCTGTGTAATTACCTTAACAAGCTACAGCTGTTTTTATTCTCAGAAGGTTTACTCCCTGATATACAGCTGCCTAACCCCTTCGTAAGTTCAGGTCCTAAATGAGCTTTTTTCTCTGTTCCCTCACCACAATCCAGATTCTTTTGTGGAGTTACCAGTACAGTAACCATACCAGGAAGTACTTAATTTATTAAGATACTGCTTTTCTTAATCTCAGTGGAGATATTGACTGATAAACAGCTACGTACGCAGCATGTTCATGTCGTTCCTAAATGAGCTTTTATCTCTCTCCCCTCACCACAAATCAGATTCTTCTGAGGAGTTCCCAGTACATTATCCTTTCCCCTGTGTAATTACCTTAACAAGCTCCAGCTGTTTTTATTCTCAGAAGGTTTACTCCCTGATATACAGCTGCCTACCCCCTTCGTAAGTACAGGTCCTAAATGAGCTTTTTTAGCTGTTCCCTCACCACAATCCAGATTATTTTGGGGAGTTACCAGTACAGTAACCATACCAGGAAGTACTTAATTTATTAAGCTACTGCTTTTCTTAATCTCAGTGGAGATAATTTCTGATAAACAGCTACCTACGCAGCATGTTCAAGTCGTTCCTAAATGAGCTTTTATCTCTCTCCCCTCACCACAAATCAGATTCTTCTGAGGAGTTCCCAGTACATTATCCTTTCAACTGTGTAATTACCTTAACAAGCTCCAGCTGTTTTTATTCTCAGAAGGTATACTCCCTGATATACATCTGCCTACCCCCTTCGTAAGTGCAGTTCCTAAATGAGCTTTTGTCTCTGTTCCCTCACCAAAATCCAGATTCTTTTGGGGAGTTACCAGTACAGTAACCAAACCAGGAAGTACTTAATTTATTAAGCTACTGCTTTTCTTAATCTCAGTGGAGATATTTACTGATAAACAGCTACCTACGCAGCATGTTCATGTCGTTCCTAAATGAGCTTTTATCTCTCTCCCCTCACCACAAATCAGATTCTTCTGAGGAGTTCCCAGTACATTATCCTTTCCCCTGTGTAATTACCTTAACAAGCTCCAGCTGTTTTTATTCTCAGAAGGTTTACTCCCTGATATACAGCTGCCTACCCCCTTCGTAAGTGCAGGTCCTAAATGAGCTTTTTTCTCTGTTCCCTCACCACAATCCAGATTCTTTGGGGGAGTTACCAGTACAGTAACCATACCAGGAAGTACTATAATTTATTAAGGTACTGCTTTTCTTAATCTCAGTGGAGATATTTACTGTTAAACAGCTACCTAAGCAGCATGTTCATGTCGTTCCTAAATGAGCTTTTATCTCTCTCCCCGCACCACAAAGCAGATTCTTCTGAGGAGTTCCCAGTACATTATCCTTTCCCCTGTGTAATTACCTTAACAAGCTCCAGCTGTTTTTATTCTCAGAGGGTTTACTCCCTGATATACAGCTGCCTAACCCTTCGTAAGTGCAGGTCCTAAATTAGCTTTCTCTGTTTCCTCACCACAATCCAGATTCTTTCGGGGAGTTACCAGGACAGTAACCATACCAGGAAGTACTTAATTTATTAAGCTACTGCTTTTCTTAATCACAGTGGGGATATTGACTGATAAACAGCTACGTACGCAGCATGTTCATGTCGTTCCTAAATGAGCTTTTATCTCTCTCCCCTCACCACAAATCAGATTCTTCTGAGGAGTTCCCAGTACATTATCCTTTCCCCTGTGTAATTACCTTAACAAGCTCCAGCTGTTTTTATTCTCAGAAGGTTTACTCCCTGATATACAGCTGCCTACCCCCTTCGTAAGTGCAGGTCCTAAATGAGCATTTTTCTCTGTTCCCTCACCACAATCCAGATTCTTTTGGGGAGTTACCAGTACAGTAACCATAACAGGAAGTACTTAATTTATTAAGCTACTGCTTTTCTTAATCTCAGTGGAGATATTTACTGATAAACAGCTACCTACGCAGCATGTTCATGTCGTTCCTAAATGAGCTTTTATCTCTCTCCCCTCACCACAAATCAGATTCTTTAGAGGAGTTCCCAGTACATTATCCTTTCCCCTATGTAATTACCTTAAGAAGCTCCAGCTGTTTTTATTCTCAGAAGGTTTACTCCCTGATATACAACTGCCTACCACCTTCGTAAGTGCAGGTCCTAAATGAGCTTTTTTCTCTGTTCCCTCACCACAATCCAGATTCTTTTGGGGAGTTACCAGTACAGTAACCATACCAGGAAGTACTTAATTTATTCAGCTACTGCTTTTCTTAATCTCAGTGGAAATATTTACTGATAAACAGCTACGTACCCAGCATGTTCATGTCGTTCCTAAATGAGCTTTTATCTCTCTCCCCTCACCACAAATCAGATTCTTCTCAGGAGTTCCCAGTACATTATCCTTTCCCCTGTGTAATTACCTTAACAAGCTCCAGCTGTTTTTATTCTCAGAAGGTTTACTCCCTGATTTACAGCTGCCTACCCCCTTAGTAAGTGCAGGTCCTAAATGAGCTTTTTTCTCTGTTCCCTCACCACAATCCAGATTCTTTTGGGGAGTTACCAGTACAGTAACCATACCAGGAAGTACTTAATTTATTAAGCTACTGCTTTTCTTAATCTCAATGGAGATATTTACTGATAAACAGCTACGTACGCAGCATGTTCATGTCGTTCTTAATGAGCTTTTATCTCTCTCCACTCACCACAAATCAGATTCTTCTGAGGAGTTCCCAGTACATTATCCTTTCCCCTGTGTAATTACCTTAACAAGCTAGAGCTTTTTTTATTCTCAGAAGGTTTACTCCCTGATATACAGCTGCCTAACCCCTTCGTAAGTGCAGGTCCTAAATGAGCTTTTTTCTCTGTTCCCTCACCACAGTCCAGATTCTTTTGGGGAGTTACCAGTACAGTAACCATACCAGGAAGTACTTAATTTATTAAACTACTGCTTTTCTTAATCTCAGTGGAGATATTTACTGATAAACAGCTACGTACGCAGCATGTTCATGTCGTTCCTAAATGAGCTTTTATCTCTCTCCCCTCACCACAAATGAGATTCTTCTGAGGAGTTCCCAGTACATTATCCTTTCCCCTGTGTAATTACCTTAACAAGCTAGAGCTGTTTTTATTCTCAGAAGTTTTACTCCCTGATGTACAGCTGCCTAACCCCTTCGTAAGTGCCGGTCCTAAATGAGCTTTTTTCTCTGTTCCCTCACCACAATCCAGATTCTTTTGGGGAGTTACCAGTACAGTAACCATAACAGGAAGTACTTAATTTATTAAGCTACTGCTTTTCTTAATCTCAGTGGAGATAATTTCTGATAAACAGCTACCTACGCAGCATGTTCAAGTCGTTCCTAAATGAGCTTTTATCTCTCTCCCCTCACCACAAATCAGATTCTTCTGAGGAGTTCCCAGTACATTATCCTTTCAACTGTGTAATTACCTTAACAAGCTCCAGCTGTTTTTATTCTCAGAAGGTATACTCCCTGATATACATCTGCCTACCCCCTTCGTAAGTGCAGTTCCTAAATGAGCTTTTGTCTCTGTTCCCTCACCAAAATCCAGATTCTTTTGGGGAGTTACCAGTACAGTAACCAAACCAGGAAGTACTTAATTTATTAAGCTACTGCTTTTCTTAATCTCAGTGGAGATATTTACTGATAAACAGCTACCTACGCAGCATGTTCATGTCGTTCCTAAATGAGCTTTTATCTCTCTCCCCTCACCACAAATCAGATTCTTCTGAGGAGTTCCCAGTACATTATCCTTTCCCCTGTGTAATTACCTTAACAAGCTCCAGCTGTTTTTATTCTCAGAAGGTTTACTCCCTGATATACAGCTGCCTACCCCCTTCGTAAGTGCAGGTCCTAAATGAGCTTTTTTCTCTGTTCCCTCACCACAATCCAGATTCTTTGGGGGAGTTACCAGTACAGTAACCATACCAGGAAGTACTATAATTTATTAAGATACTGCTTTTCTTAATCTCAGTGGAGATATTTACTGTTAAACAGCTACCTAAGCAGCATGTTCATGTCGTTCCTAAATGAGCTTTTATCTCTCTCCCCTCACCACAAAGCAGATTCTTCTGAGGAGTTCCCAGTACATTATCCTTTCCCCTGTGTAATTACCTTAACAAGCTCCAGCTGTTTTTATTCTCAGAGGGTTTACTCCCTGATATACAGCTGCCTAACCCTTCGTAAGTGCAGGTCCTAAATGAGCTTTCTCTGTTCCCTCACCACAATCCAGATTCTTTTGGGGAGTTACCAGTACAGTAACCATACCAGGAAGTACTTAATTTATTAAGCTACTGCTTTTCTTAATCACAGTGGGGATATTGACTGATAAACAGCTACGTACGCAGCATGTTCATGTCGTTCCTAAATGAGCTTTTATCTCTCTCCCCTCACCACAAATCAGATTCTTCTGAGGAGTTCCCAGTACATTATCCTTTCCCCTGTGTAATTACCTTAACAAGCTCCAGCTGTTTTTATTCTCAGAAGGTTTACTCCCTGATATACAGCTGCCTACCCCCTTCGTAAGTGCAGGTGCTAAATGAGCATTTTTCTCTGTTCCCTCACCACAATCCAGATTCTTTTGGGGAGTTACCAGTACAGTAACCATAACAGGAAGTACTTAATTTATTAAGCTACTGCTTTTCTTAATCTCAGTGGAGATATTTACTGATAAACAGCTACATACGCAGCATGTTCATGTCGTTCCTAAATGAGCTTTTATCTCTCTCCCCTCACCACAAATCAGATTCTTTAGAGGAGTTCCCAGTACATTATCCTTTCCCCTATGTAATTACCTTAAGAAGCTCCAGCTGTTTTTATTCTCAGAAGGTTTACTCCCTGATATACAACTGCCTACCACCTTCGTAAGTGCAGGTCCTAAATGAGCTTTTTTCTCTGTTCCCTCACCACAATCCAGATTCTTTTGGGGAGTTACCAGTACAGTAACCATACCAGGAAGTACTTAATTTATTCAGCTACTGCTTTTCTTAATCTCAGTGGAAATATTTACTGATAAACAGCTACGTACCCAGCATGTTCATGTCGTTCCTAAATGAGCTTTTATCTCTCTCCCCTCACCACAAATCAGATTCTTCTGAGGAGTTCCCAGTACATTATCCTTTCCCCTGTGTAATTACCTTAACAAGCTCCAGCTGTTTTTATTCTCAGAAGGTTTACTCCCTGATTTACAGCTGCCTACCCCCTTAGTAAGTGCAGGTCCTAAATGAGCTTTTTTCTCTGTTCCCTCACCACAATCCAGATTCTTTTGGGGAGTTACCAGTACAGTAACCATACCAGGAAGTACTTAATTTATTAAGCTACTGCTTTTCTTAATCTCAATGGAGATATTTACTGATAAACAGCTACGTACGCAGCATGTTCATGTCGTTCTTAATGAGCTTTTATCTCTCTCCACTCACCACAAATCAGATTCTTCTGAGGAGTTCCCAGTACATTATCCTTTCCCCTGTGTAATTACCTTAACAAGCTAGAGCTTTTTTTATTCTCAGAAGGTTTACTCCCTGATATACAGCTGCCTAACCCCTTCGTAAGTGCAGGTCCTAAATGAGCTTTTTTCTCTGTTCCCTCACCACAATCCAGATTCTTTTGGGGAGTTACCAGTACAGTAACCATACCAGGAAGTACTTAATTTATTCAGCTACTGCTTTTCTTAATCTCAGTGGAAATATTTACTGATAAACAGCTACGTACCCAGCATGTTCATGTCGTTCCTAAATGAGCTTTTATCTCTCTCCCCTCACCACAAATGAGATCCTTCTGAGGAGTTCCCAGTACATTATCCTTTCCCCTGTGTAATTACCTTAACAAGCTAGAGCTGTTTTTATTCTCAGAAGTTTTACTCCCTGATGTACAGCTGCCTAACCCCTTCGTAAGTGCCGGTCCTAAATGAGCTTTTTTCTCTGTTCCCTCACCACAATCCAGATTCTTTTGGGGAGTTACCAGTACAGTAACCATAACAGGAAGTACTTAATTTATTAAGCTACTGCTTTTCTTAATCTCAGTGGAGATATTTACTGATAAACAGCTACCTACGCAGCATGTTCATGTCGTTCCTAAATGAGCTTTTATCTCTCTCCCCTCACCACAAATCAGATTCTTCTGAGGAGTTCCCAGTACATTATCCTTTCCCCTGTGTAATTACCTTAACAAGCTCCAGCTGTTTTTATTCTCAGAAGGTTTACTCCCTGATATACAGCTGCCTAACCCCTTCGTAAGTGCAGGTCCTAAATGAGCTTTTTTCTCTGTTCCCTCACCACAATCCAGATTCTTTTGGGGAGTTACCAGTACAGTAACCATACCAGGAAGTACTTAATTTATTAAGCTACTGCTTTTCTTAATCTCAGTGGAGATATTTACTGATAAACAGCTACCTACGCAGCATGTTCATGTCGTTCCTAAATGAGCTTTTATCTCTCTCCCCTCACCACAAATCAGATTCTTCTGAGGAGTTCCCAGTACATTATCCTTTCCCCTGTGTAATTACCTTAACAAGCTCCAGCTGTTTTTATTCTCAGAAGGTTTACTCCCTGATATACAGCTGCCTACCCCCTTCGTAAGTGCAGGTCCTAAATGAGCTTTTTTCTCTGTTCCCTCACCACAATCCAGATTCTTTGGGGGAGTTACCAGTACAGTAACCATACCAGGAAGTACTATAATTTATTAAGATACTGCTTTTCTTAATCTCAGTGGAGATATTTACTGTTAAACAGCTACCTAAGCAGCATGTTCATGTCGTTCCTAAATGAGCTTTTATCTCTCTCCCCTCACCACAAAGCAGATTCTTCTGAGGAGTTCCCAGTACATTATCCTTTCCCCTGTGTAATTACCTTAACAAGCTCCAGCTGTTTTTATTCTCAGAGGGTTTACTCCCTGATATACAGCTGCCTAACCCTTCGTAAGTGCAGGTCCTAAATGAGCTTTCTCTGTTCCCTCACCACAATCCAGATTCTTTTGGGGAGTTACCAGTACAGTAACCATACCAGGAAGTACTTAATTTATTAAGCTACTGCTTTTCTTAATCACAGTGGGCATATTGACTGATAAACAGCTACGTACGCAGCATGTTCATGTCGTTCCTAAATGAGCTTTTATCTCTCTCCCCTCACCACAAATCAGATTCTTCTGAGGAGTTCCCAGTACATTATCCTTTCCCCTGTGTAATTACCTTAACAAGCTCCAGCTGTTTTTATTCTCAGAAGGTTTACTCCCTGATATACAGCTGCCTACCCCCTTCGTAAGTGCAGGTGCTAAATGAGCATTTTTCTCTGTTCCCTCACCACAATCCAGATTCTTTTGGGGAGTTACCAGTACAGTAACCATAACAGGAAGTACTTAATTTATTAAGCTACTGCTTTTCTTAATCTCAGTGGAGATATTTACTGATAAACAGCTACCTACGCAGCATGTTCATGTCGTTCCTAAATGAGCTTTTATCTCTCTCCCCTCACCACAAATCAGATTCTTTAGAGGAGTTCCCAGTACATTATCCTTTCCCCTATGTAATTACCTTAAGAAGCTCCAGCTGTTTTTATTCTCAGAAGGTTTACTCCCTGATATACAACTGCCTACCACCTTCGTAAGTGCAGGTGCTAAATGAGCTTTTTTCTCTGTTCCCTCACCACAATCCAGATTCTTTTGGGGAGTTACCAGTACAGTAACCATACCAGGAAGTACTTAATTTATTCAGCTACTGCTTTCTTAATCTCAGTGGAAATATTTACTGATAAACAGCTACGTACCCAGCATGTTCATGTCGTTCCTAAATGAGCTTTTATCTCTCTCCCCTCACCACAAATCAGATTCTTCTGAGGAGTTCCCAGTACATTATCCTTTCCCCTGTGTAATTACCTTAACAAGCTCCAGCTGTTTTTATTCTCAGAAGGTTTACTCCCTGATTTACAGCTGCCTACCCCCTTAGTAAGTGCAGGTCCTAAATGAGCTTTTTTCTCTGTTCCCTCACCACAATCCAGATTCTTTTGGGGAGTTACCAGTACAGTAACAATACCAGGAAGTACTTAATTTATTAAGCTACTGCTTTTCTTAATCTCAATGGAGATATTTACTGATAAACAGCTACGTACGCAGCATGTTCATGTCGTTCTTAATGAGCTTTTATCTCTCTCCACTCACCACAAATCAGATTCTTCTGAGGAGTTCCCAGTACATTATCCTTTCCCCTGTGTAATTACCTTAACAAGCTAGAGCTTTTTTTATTCTCAGAAGGTTTACTCCCTGATATACAGCTGCCTAACCCCTTCGTAAGTGCAGGTCCTAAATGAGCTTTTTTCTCTGTTCCCTCACCACAATCCAGATTCTTTTGGGGAGTTACCAGTACAGTAACCATACCAGGAAGTACTTAATTTATTAAACTACTGCTTTTCTTAATCTCAGTGGAGATATTTACTGATAAACAGCTACGTACGCAGCATGTTCATGTCGTTCCTAAATGAGCTTTTATCTCTCTCCCCTCACCACAAATGAGATTCTTCTGAGGAGTTCCCAGTACATTATCCTTTCCCCTGTGTAATTACCTTAACAAGCTAGAGCTGTTTTTATTCTCAGAAGTTTTACTCCCTGATGTACAGCTGCCTAACCCCTTCGTAAGTGCCGGTCCTAAATGAGCTTTTTTCTCTGTTCCCTCACCACAATCCAGATTCTTTTGGGGAGTTACCAGTACAGTAACCATAACAGGAAGTACTTAATTTATTAAGCTACTGCTTTTCTTAATCTCAGTGGAGATATTTACTGATAAACAGCTACCTACGCAGCATGTTCATGTCGTTCCTAAATGAGCTTTTATCTCTCTCCCCTCACCACAAATCAGATTCTTCTGAGGAGTTCCCAGTACATTATCCTTTCCCCTGTGTAATTACCTTAACAAGCTCCAGCTGTTTTTATTCTCAGAGGTTTACTCCCTGATATACAGCTGCCTACCCCCTTCGTAAGTGCAGGTCCTAAATGAGCTTTTTTCTCTGTTCCCTCACCACATTCCAGATTCTTTTGGGGAATTACCAGTACAGTAACCATACCAGGAAGTACTTAATTTATTAAGCTACTGCTTTTCTTAATCTCAGTGGAGATATTTACTGATAAACAGCTACCTAAGCAGCATGTTCATGTCGTTCCTAAATGAGCTTTTATTTCTCTCCCCTCAACACAAATCAGATTCTTCTGAGGAGTTCCCAGTACATTATCCTTTCCCCTGTGTAATTACCTTAACAAGCTCCAGCTGTTTTTATTCTCAGAAGGTTTACTCCCTGATATACTGCTGCCTACCCCCTTCGTAAGTGCAGCTCCTAAATGAGCTTTTTTCTCTGTTCCCTCACCACAATCCAGATTCTTTTGGGGAGTTACCAGTACAGTAACCATACCAGGAAGTACTTAATTATTTAAGCTACTGCTTTTCTTAATCTCAGTGGAGATATTTACTGATAAACAGCTACGTACGCAGCATGTTCATGTCGTTCCTAAATGAGCTTTTATCTCTCTCCCCTCACCACAAATGAGATTCTTCTGAGGAGTTCCCAGTACATTATCCTTTCCCCTGTTTAATTACCTTAACGAGCTCCAGGTGTTTTTATTCTCAGAAGGTTTACTCCCTGATATACTGCTGCCTACCCCCTTCGTAAGTGCAGGTCCTAAATGAGCATTTTTCTCTGTTCCCTCACCAAAATCCAGATTCTTTTGGGGAGTTACCAGTACAGTAACCATACCAGGAAGTACTTAATTTATTAAGCTACTGCTTTTCTTAATCTCAGTGGAGATATTTAATGATAAACAGCTCCCTAAGCAGCATGTTCATGTCGTTCCTAAATGAGCTTTTATTTCTCTCCCCTCAACACAAATCAGATTCTTCTGAGGAGTTCCCAGTACATTATCCTTTTCCCTGTGTAATTACCTTGACAAGCTCCAGCTATTTTTTTCTCAGAAGGTTTACTCCCTGATATACTGCTGCCTACCCCCTTCGTAAGTGCAGGTCCTAAATGAGCTTTTTTCTCTGTTTCCTCACCACAATCCAGATTCTTTTGGGGAGTTACCAGTACAGTAACCATACCAGAAAGTACTTCATTTATTAAGCTACTGCTTTTCTTAATCTCAGTGGAGATATTTACTGATGAACAGCTACCTACGCAGCATGTTCATGTCGTTCCTAAATGAGCTTTTATCTCTCTCCCCTCACCACAAATCAGATTCTTCTGAGGAGTTCCCAGTACATTATCCTTTCCCCTGTGTAATTACCTTAACAAGCTAGAGCTGTTTTTATTCTCAGAAGGTTTACTCCCTGATGTACAGCTGCCTAACCCCTTCGTAAGTGCCGGTCCTAAGTGAGCTTTTTTCTCTGTTCCCTCACCACAATCCAGATTCTTTTGGGGAGTTACCAGCACAGTAACCATACCAGGAAGTACTTAATTTATTAAGCTACTGCTTTTCTTAATCTCAGTGGAGATATTTACTGATAAACAGCTACCTACGCAGCATGTTCATGTCGTTCCTAAATGAGCTTTTATCTCTCTCCCCTCACCACAAATCACATTCTTCTGAGGAGTTCCCAGTACATTATCCTTTCCCCTGTGTAATTACCTTAACAAGCTCCAGCTGTTTTTATTCTCAGAAGGTTTACTCCCTGATATACAGCTGCCTACCCCCTTCGTAAGTTCAGGTCCTAAATGAGCTTTTTTCTCTGTTCCCTCACCACAATCCAGATTCTTTTGGGGAGTTACCAGTACAGTAACCATACCAGGAAGTACTTAATTTATTAAGATACTGCTTTTCTTAATCTCAGTGGAGATATTTACTGATAAACAGCTACCTACGCAGCATGTTCATGTCGTTCCTAAATGAGCTTTTATCTCTCTCCCCTCACCACAAATCAGATTCTTCTGAGGAGTTCCCAGTACATTATCCGTTCCCCAGTGTAATTACCTTAACAAGCTCCAGCTGTTTTTATTCTCAGAAGGTTTACTCCCTGATATACAGCTGCCTACCCCCTTCGTAAGTGCAGGTCCTAAATGAGCTTTTTTAGCTGTTCCCTCACCACAATCCAGATTCTTTTGGGGAGTTACCAGTACAGTAACCATACCAGGAAGTACTTAATTTATTAAGCTACTGCTTTTCTTAATCTCAGTGGAGATATTTTCTGATAAACAGCTACCTACGCAGCATGTTCAAGTCGTTCCTAAATGAGCTTTTATCTCTCTCCCCTCACCACAAATCAGATTCTTCTGAGGAGATCCCAGTACATTATCCTTTCAACTGTGTAATTACCTTAACAAGCTCCAGCTGTTTTTATTCTCAGAAGGTATACTCCCTGATATACAGCTGCCTACCCCCTTCGTAAGTGCAGGTCCTAAATGAGCTTTTGTCTCTGTTCCCTCACCAAAATCCAGATTCTTTTGGGGAGTTACCAGTACAGTAACCAAACCAGGAAGTACTTAATTTATTAAGCTACTGCTTTTCTTAATCTCAGTGGAGATATTTACTGATAAACAGCTACCTACGCAGCATGTTCATGTCGTTACTAAATGAGCTTTTATCTCTCTCCCCTCACCACAAATCAGATTCTTCTGAGGAGTTCCAAGTACATTATCCTTTCCCCTGTGTAATTACCTTAACAAGCTCCAGCTGTTTTTATTCTCAGAAGGTTTACTCCCTGATATACAGCTGCCTACCCCCTTCGTAAGTGCATGTACTAAATGAGCTTTTTTCTCTGTTCCCTCACCACAATCCAGATTCTATTGGGGAGTTACAAGTACAGTAACCATACCGGAAGTACTTAATTTATTAAGCTACTGCTTTTCTTAATCTCAGTGGAGATATTTACTGATAAACAGCTACTTATGCAGCATGTTCATGTCGTTCCTAAATGAGCTTTTATCTCTCTCCCCTCACCACAAATCAGATTCTTCTGAGGAGTTCCCAGTACATTATCCTTTCCCCTGTGTAATTACCTTAACAAGCTCCAGCTGTTTTTATTCTCAGAATGTTTACTCCCTGATATACAGCTGCCTAACCCTTCGTAAGTGCAGGTCCTAAATGAGCTTTTTTCTCTGTTCCCTCACCACAATCCAGATTGTTTTGGGGAGTTACCAGTACAGTAACCATACCAGGAAGTACTTAACTTATTAAGCTACTGCTTTTCTTAATCTCAGTGGAGATATTTACTGATAAACAGCTACGTACGCAGCATGTTCATGTCGTTCCTAAATGAGCTTTTATCTCTCTCCACTCACCACAAATCAGATTCTTCTGAGGAGTTCCCAGTACATTATCCTTTCCCCTGTGTAATTACCTTAACAAGCTCCAGCTGTTTTTATTCTCAGAAGGTTTCCTCCCTGATATACAGCTTCCTACACCCTTCGTAAGTGCAGGTCCTAAATGAGCTTTTTTCTCTGTTCCCTCACCACAATCCAGATTCTTTTGGGGAGTTACCAGTACAGTACCCATACCTGGAAGTACTTAATTTATTAAGCTACTGCTTTTCTTAATCTCAGTGGAGATATTTACTGATAAACAGCTACCTAGGCAGCATGTTCATGTCGTTCCTAAATGAGCTTTTATCTCTCTCCCCTCACCACAAATCAGATTCTTCTGAGGAGTTCCCAGTACATTATCCTTTCCCCTGTGTAATTACCTTAACAAGCTCCAGCTGTTTTTATTCTCAGAAGGTTTACTCCCTGATATACAGCTGCCTAACCCCTTCGTAAGTGCAGGTCCTAAATGAGCTTTTTTCTCTGTTCCCTCACCACAATCCAGATTCTTTTGGGGAGTTACTAGTACAGTAACAATACAAGGAAGAACTTAATTTATTAAGCTACTGCTTTTCTTAATCTCAATGGAGATATTTACTGATAAACAGCTACCTACGCAGCATGTTCATGTCGTTCCTAAATGAGCTTTTATCTCCCTCCCCTCACCACAAATCAGATTCTTCTGAGGAGTTCCCAGTACATTATCCTTTCCCCTGTGTAATTACCTTAACAAGCTAGAGCTTTTTTTATTCTCAGAAGGTTTACTCCCTGATATACAGCTGCCTAACCCCTTCGTAAGTGCAGGTCCTAAATGAGTTTTTTCTCTGTTCCCTCACCACAATCCAGATTCTTTTGGGGAGTTACCAGTACAGTAACCATACCTGGAAGTACTTAATTTATTAAGCTACTGCTTTTCTTAATCTCAGTGGAGATATTTACTGATAAACAGCTACCTAGGCAGCATGTTCATGTCGTTCCTAAATGAGCTTTTATCTCTCTCCACTCACCACAAATCAGATTCTTCTGAGGAGTTCCCAGTACATTATGATTTCCCCTGTGTAATTACCTTAACAAGCTCCAGCTGTTTTTATTCTCAGAAGGTTTACTCCCTGATATACAGCTGCCTACCCCTTTCGTAAGTGCAGGTCCTAAATGAGCTTTTTTCTCTGTTCCCTCACCACAATCCAGATTCTTTTGGGGAGTTACCAGTACAGTAACCATACCAGGAAGTACTTAATTTATTAAGCTACTGCTTTTCTTAATCTCAGTGGAGATATTTACTGATGAACAGCTACCTACGAAGCATGTTCATGTCGTTCCTAAATGACCTTTTATCTCTCTCCCCTCACCACAAATCAGATTCTTCTGAGGATTTCACAGTACATTATCCTTTCCCCTGTGTAATTACCTTAACAAGCTCCAGATGTTTTTATTCTCAGAAGGTTTACTCCCTGATATACAGCTGCCTACCCCCTTCGTAAGTCCAGGTCCTAAATGAGATTTTTTCTCTGTTCCCTCACCACAATCCAGATTCTTTTGGGGAGTTACCAGTACAGTAACCATACCAGGAAGTACTTAATTTATTAAGCTACTGCTTTTCTTAATCTCAGTGGAGATATTTACTGATAAACAGCTACTTAGGCGGAATGTTCATGTCGTTCCTAAATGACCTTTTATCTCTCTCCCCTCACCACAAAGCAGATTCTTCTGAGGAGTTCCCAGTACATTATCCTTTCCCCTGTGTAATTACCTTAACAAGCTCCAGCTGTTTTTATTCTCAGAAGGTTTACTCCCTGATATACAGCTGCCTATCCCCTTAGTAAGTGCAGGTCCTAAATGAGCTTTTGTCTCTGTTCCCTCACCAAAATCCAGATTCTTTTGGGGAGTTACCAGTACAGTAACCATACCAGGAAGTACTTAATTTATCAAGCTACTGCTTTTCTTAATCTCAGTGGAGATATTTACTGATAAACACCTACCTACGCAGCATGTTCATGTCGTTCCTAAATGAGCTTTTATCTCTCTCCCCTCACCACAAATCAGATTCTTCTGAGGAGTTCCCAGTACATTGTCCTTTCCCCTGTGTAATTACCTTAACAAGCTCCAGCTCTTTTTATTCTCAGAAGGTTTACTCCCTGATATACAGCTGCCTATCACCTTCGTACGTGCAGGTACTTAATGAGCTTTTTTCTCTGTTCCCTCACCACAATCCAGATTCTATTGGGGAGTTACCAGTACAGTAACCATACCGGAAGTATTTAATTTATTAAGCTACTGCTTTTCTTAATCTCAGTGGAGATATTTACTGATAAACAGCTACCTATGCAGCATGTTCATGTCGTTCCTAAATGAGCTTTTATCTCTCTCCCCTCACCACAAATCAGATTCTTCTGAGGAGTTCCCAGTACATTATCCTTTCCCCTGTGTAATTACCTTAACAAGCTCCAGCTGTTTTTATTCTCAGAAGGTTTACTCCCTGATATACAGCTTCCTACCCCCTTCGTAAGTACTGGTCGTAAATGAGCTTTTTTCTCTGTTCCCAAACCACAATCCAGATTCTTTTGGGGAGTTACCAGTACAGTAACCATACCAGGAAGTACTTAATATATTAAGCTACTGGTTCTCTGAATCTCAGTGGAGATATTTACTGATAAACAGCTACCTACGCAGCATGTTCATGTCGTTCCTAAATGAGCTTTTATCTCTCTCCCCTCACCACAAATCAGATTCTTCTGAGTAGTTCCCAGTACATTATCCTTTCCCCTGTGTAATTACCTTAACAAGCTCCAGCTGTTTTTATTCTCAGAAGGTTTACTCCCTGATATACAGCTGCCTACCCCCTTCGTAAGTGCAGGTCCTAAATGAGCTTTTTTCTCTGTTCCCTCACCACAATCCAGATTCTTTTGGGGAGTTACCAGTACAGTAACTGTTGGAGAATTAAAGTCTCCAACCAGTGGAAAAATTTGGCCCCGGCACGGTTACTCCGATGCCTCATTAGCACACTAATAGGCCCTTGGGAAAACATTCCCAGTAAGGAGTTTCTGGTGTTTGTGGGCCAAAGGTAGCCACCAGTTGTTGTGAGAATCTCCTTTTTCCCCCCTACTTAGCAAGTCTCCTAGAGGAGACTTGCCTGGAGACTTGCTTGGAGACTTGCTTGACCAGCTGCCTTTAATGTTAGATTATCACAATAAACAGAAAAGTCTCCTCATTGTTCTATTCACAAGTACTTGAGAAGTCAAGATTGAGATAGTAGCTAGTAGATAATTATAGTTCTACCTAGGTTGTATACAATTCCTTGCTTTATTATTAACAATCTTTGTAGTCACTACCTCCTGTAAATAGAAAAGCATTGTATCAAGTTCCTGCCCTCACAATAGGAAATGTCCTCCACTTTTGTATTTGAGACAAATGTCATGCTGTATTGATCTTTTACCCTGTAATTGTAAAATCGGTTTCTATCCCTATATAAACCCTGGCCCTCTTGGAATAAAGTGTGCATTGGTTCACTCGCCTTGCATCCCCCGTGTCCTGATTTCGACTGCAGTTACCCAGGTTCAACATCTGGCGTCCGGACCCAGGGACCTGACAATTGATCCACAGGAGATTGCGGAACTGCCGAGCTCTCGAGTGAGGTGAGAGATATTTTTAATTCACAGGAGACAAGGGATCTGTGTGTAATTCACAGGAGACAAGGGATCTGTGTGGTGAGCTCCTATTTTTAATATTACGGGGTTATGGGACAAGCTAAATCAACTCCATTTTCTAATCTTATCCACCACGTACTGAAGCGGAATGGAGCTATAGTCTCCCGCTCACAGATAGACGAATGCGTACAAGTGGTGGTGGAGTTTAACCCATGGTTCCCGGAGGAAGGTACTTTAGATCTAGAAGTCTGGGAACGTGTAAAGAATAATGTGGAAAAGGCATATAGGCATGGTGAGAAAGTTCCAGTTACCTTTTGGTCTATTTGGGCATTAACACGTGCAGCTCTAAGTATGATGTGTCGGAATGCTGTCAGAACAACAGCGGCCGAACTGGAGGCTGACGTGGAGAAAGCCATGGAGACTTATAATTTGCCCGAAGAGGTAAAAACTCAAATCGGGCAGGAGTTAAAAGAGATGGCTACACCTGAGCAGTCTCCTGCCAGTGTTGACAGAGAAAAGGTAGCACCTAAAGCTAAATCTGTGGCTGCTACTCATACCTCTTCAGAGAATGAGGCCGATTCATATAGCTCAGCAGGGCAGTCTGAGAGCTACAGATGCTCTAGCAATCCACCGCGACCTGCTACAAAAATGAGGCTTAAAAAGAAAAGACCACAGTTGCCAAAGCTGCCTCTACTTCCCTCTTCTTCTGATTCTGACTCTGAGGGCTTTGTTCCTCTCCGGAGCTACAGAGCCTTCCCCGTCATTAGACCCCCTGCGGTGGATGGGGTCGCACAGCCCCCTCGTTATGAGAGTATAGATATGGCCCACCTAACTCAGCTACGGAAGGCAGTAACCTTATATGGACCGCAGGCGCCATATGTTAAAGAACTAATGTCATCAATTGTCTCTGCCTATGGAAACTTGGCTCCTGAGGATTGGAAAGTTATTTGTAGAGCGCTATTAAAGCCTCAGGAATATCTACAATGGTTAATGTGGTACAGTGATGGTGCCGCCACTAAGGCAGCCCAAAATGCTCAGTCCCGTAATCCTGCCCTCCGCAGGATTACACATGCTATGCTAACAGGCACTGGGGATTATAAGCGCGCTCAGGACCAAGTAAATATCCCTAGAGAGATTCACGAGCAGCTGCAGGAAATATGCCTAGAGGCATGGGGTCGAGTACGTCCCGAAGGCGAAAAAGAAGGTTCCTGGGCACGTATTATTCAAGGGGCCCAGGAACCCTACTTAGACTTCATAGCGCGCCTTCAAAAGAACATCGATAGGACAGTACAAGATGCGGCTGTTCGTGATCAACTAATTAAATTACTAGCATTTGAGAATGCTAATGAGGATTGTCAGCGTGCTATTTTGCCTGTTAAAGAGACTGGGGATATACTAGTATATGCCAAGGCTTGTCGGAATGTATATTCGGACTCTCAAAAGATGAGGCTGCTGGGACAGACTTTGGCCGCCAATCTAAAATTGCCCGACTCTGGGGAACTTAGATGTTTTGGCTGTGGAGACAAGGGACATACTAAAAGAAATTGTGTTAAGAGAAAATCGGCTAATACAAAGCCGCCGGGGAAATGCCCTCGCTGCAGACGCGGGGCGCATTGGGCCCGGGAATGTCGGTCTAAAACTGACATTGAGGGGAACATACTTTCCTTTCCATCGGGAGTAGTGCAGGGAGGAAGTGCTAAGCGTTCGGGAAACGGGGCACGGGGCCAGCCTCGTGGCCCCGCTCCAACAAACGAGGCTTTCCCACCGTCTTTTCACTACAACCAGCCACTAGCGGGAGCGCCGCAGTGGACCTTCCCTCAAGCCAGACCTTAACTCTCCCTGCTAACTCCGCCCCCATCAGAGTTAAAACTGGCATATACGGTCCCTTGCCATCAGGGACCTGGGGCCTCCTTATGGGGCGTTCTAGTTTAAATGCAAAAGGGGTGTTAGTTATACCAGGAGTAATTGACTCCGACTACACGGGAGAGATTCTAGTCCTTATGACCTCCCCTGTACCTTATGAGATTAATGCTGGGGATCGTATTGCACAATTAATTTTGCTTCCTTACATATCTATATCATCTTCTGTTAACCCCCGTAAAGGAGGTTTTGGCAGTACGAACCCCCATTATGTTTTCTGGACCTTAAATATAGCAAAGAAGCAACCTTGTCGTACATTTTACATAGGAGACAAGCAATTTAAAGGACTGTTGGATACTGGCTCAGACATAACTATAATCAGACAGACTGAGTGGCCCCGAGACTGGGTTACACAAACAATCCAGTGTGATATAAAAGGTGTCAGTAGTACACCAGTTTCAGTTATTAAACAGAGTGTTGAATATCAGGATATTGCTGATGGTGAAGGCCAGCATGCCATTGTGAAGCCATATGTTTTAGAAGTACCTATTAACATCATTGGGCGAGATGTCTTAGAACAATGGGGAGCTCATTTAGTTTTCCCTTGATGTCCAGATGGATGTCTCTCCCATTAAGATTTCCTGGCGGTCAGATCGTCCAGTCTGGATTGAGCAATGGCCTTTGTCTAAAGAGAAATTGGCGGCTGCGGAACAGCTTGTTGAAGATCAGTTAGCTAAAAATCATATTGAGGTATCTACCTCTCCCTGGAATTCTCCTATTTTTGTTATTAAAAAGAAATCTGGCAAATGGAGACTACTCACTGATTTACGAGCTGTAAATGCAGCTATGATACCTATGGGTGCTTTACAACCTGGCATGCCCCAGCCATCCATGATTCCTGAAAATTGGCATATTATAGTAATAGATTTGCAAGATTGTTTCTTTACTGTTCCTTTACACCCTGAAGACCGCTCACGTTTTGCTTTTTCTTTGCCTCGAATAAACCTCCAAGGACCCCATCGACGGTTTCAATGGAAGGTTTTGCCCCAAGGCATGATGAATTCACCTACTATGTGTCAGACTTTTGTAGCCAGAGCATTAGAACCTATTAGAAAAAGGTTTTCTCAAGTTTTATGTATTCACTACATGGATGATTTGCTGTTTGCTGCACCTAATAAAGATGTTCTATCAGAGTTATTGAAAATTTTGCCTTTGCATCTGCAACAGTATGGCTTGATAGTTGCCCCTGATAAGATCCAGACAGAAGAGCCATTTAAGTATCTAGGGTATTTAGTTAGGAGACAAGCAATTACCCCTCAATTAATAAAAATCCGTACTGAAGAGTTAAAAACTCTCAATGACTTTCAAAAGTTATTAGGGGACATCAATTGGCTTCGCCCTTCCTTAGGAATTCCCACATATGCGCTGCATAATCTATTTTCCATCCTACAAGGAGATTCGGACTTAAAAAGCCCCCGAGAATTAACTGATGAGGCACGTCAGGAGCTACTCCTAGTGGAAAAGGCCCTGGCTCAAAATTCATTAGCTCGGGTAGACTTATCTGCCCCTATTGGGTTGCTAATTTTACTTACCAAAGACTACCCTACAGGGGTGCTAGCTCAGTACAATAAGCCTTTGGAATGGATATATACCAAACACACTTTCTCCAAAACGTTAACCACCTACCCAGAGATGATCAGTTTTATTATCATGCAAGGCCTTAAGAGATGCCTGCAAATCAGTGGGCAAGACGCCTACTTCATTATCACCCCTATACCTAAACAGCAGTTTGAGTTTATGTTACAAACCTCTGATCTTCTCCCTCTGGCTTTAAATGGCTTTACTGGGGAAATTCTATACCATTTACCTTCTAGTCCTCTTTGGCAATTTTTTCAAAGACAAACTTATGTTATTGATAATATTTTACTCTCTGAGCCCATTCTAAATGCTCCCAATGTTTTTGTAGATGGTACTAAAAATAACAAATGTGCTTTCTGGACAGAAGATAAATATCAAGTTTTCTTTACCCCTTGGCAATCAGCACAACAAAATGAGTTACAGGCTATAATATATGCTCTGGAAAATTTCTTGATACCTTTTAATTTAATTACTGACTCTGCTTATGCAGCACATGTTTTATGCAATATATACTCTGCTGTTATTTCTCAAATAAAACCCCCACTAAGTTCATTATTTAAACAATTACAGAACCTGTTGCGCCAGAGGCAACACTCTTTGTATGTAGTCCATATTCGAGCTCATTCTAATTTGCCAGGTCCTATGGCATACGGTAATGCTAAAGTAGATGCTTTAGTCTCTTTTGCCTCAGCAGAAGAAGATCATGCTGCCCAGCACTCTAATGCAGGTCATTTACATGTTACTTATAAAATTCCCTTTAAACAAGCTAAACAAATCATTGCTAACTGTCCTACTTGCAGACCCTTGCATCTGCGAACTCTTCCCCACGGTGCAAATCCTCGAGGATTAGCTCCCAACGAAATTTGGCAAATGGATGTGACACACATCCCTGAATTTGGCCGCTTACAATATGTGCATGTATCCATTGATACATATTCTTCTTTTATTTGGGCAACTCCTCTACCAGGGGAAAAAGGGACTCATGTCATTCAACACTTACTAGAAACATTCGCAGTCATGGGGATTCCTTCTCAAATAAAAACTGACAATGCACCAGCTTATTCCGGTAAACAAGTACGAAAATTTTTAGAATTTCATAACATTTTTCATGTTACAGGAATTGAATACAATCCTCAAGGTCAAGGTATAGTAGAAAGAGCTCATTATACATTAAAAACACAAATTAAAAAACTAAAGAGGGGGAGTATGGATAGTACTGAGGGATATGCAACTTCTATGAAAAGTATTTATAAAACAGCCCGAGCTGTTATTGCAGAAGCACTATTTGTCCTTAACTTTTTAAATTTGCCTCAAGGAGATGTATTAGCAAGAGCTGAGCGACACTTCCTAGCTCCGCCTATGCAAAACAAACAGCAGCCGGTTTGGATTAGATTGGGGGTTGGGCTAGATTGGGTCCCCGGGGAGTTGTTAACCCAGGGGCGAGGGTATGCTTATGTTTCTACAGGAGATGGCCGATCTTTCTGGCATCCACTCCGATGGGTCCGGCAACGAGTGCCCACAGAACATCAAGATCGGGACAAGACGTCCTCATCCAAGCGACGAGATGATCCCAATCCAAGCCATGGCTGCCCTCAGTCTCCGTAAAAAGCCTCGAAGAGCAAGTACAACCCCTTTACCCTCCTGGGGACAGGTAAAAGTTCTGGCTGATAAAGCCCAAAAGGTAGTAGCATCCACCGGAAAAGCGTTGACTCCTGAACACCTATTCCTGGCTATGTGTGCTCTGATAACCTGCAACTCTACTACGGCAGGGGCCACCTCAGAGGTAATGTATTGGGCCTATATTCCTAACCCTCCCTTATTACGTCCATATCTATGGACAGAAGCCCCCATCTCTGTTTCTACATCTATTCCCAACTTACTCTCTCCCCCTTACGGGTCCGGTACTCCAGTTTTTCCTATGGAAGAAGGAAGGTCTTTTAACTTTTCTTACTCTCACTTCTCTAAGGCTATCTGCCTAGGCCGCTCCCCTTGTTACCCTTTTAGATATCAATATTGGATTCAGCATGGAGGTTCATATAATTCCAGTAGAACTCGGCTGATTAGACTGTCTTCCTGGTCTGTGGGATCTCATACCTATAAATTAGATAATTATCCTATTCCTGCTGGCCTACCTAAATGTGACAATTTTACTTACCTGAACCTGAACTTTACTGAAAGACGTTGGGAAAATTGTCGAGGAATTTTTCCAACTATTTGGAATACTTCCCAACATACTTGGTATGATTGGGGACCTTTTGGTGTGTGGTTGCAAAACTGCACTGAATATAACTCATCTTGTGACCCTACTTTAACTATGAACATGTCCAATGCCATGTCTCCTAAACAGCTTTTAGGGTGGTTTGGAGCAGGCTGTGGTGACCCCCGGCCTGCTCTCGCCCATGGAGACAGGCTATTTCCTCCACAACGTCATCTCTGGAAATTGGCAGCTTCTCTGGCTCCTGTATTGCTGGCCAATGGAACTTACTCAGGAACTAAAGGATCCTCGGCCTCCTACAACTTCACAGTTGTAAAGACCTATAATATCTCTGCTTGTGTACATTTTCCACAAGTACTGATGGTCGGCCCCATAAACATAACTAAGAATGCCATTACCTGCATAAATTGTAAATTGTATACTTGCTTGAATAACAATGTCACCTTTAATTTTAGTCAAGATAGGATCATGATTTTAACCCAGCGCAACTCCCTTTGGGTTCCTGTTCGCATGCATCGTCCCTGGGCTGGAGGACCTGTACAAGGATTGGTAATGCAGTTTTTCAAGCGGCTTCTGAAGAGGAGTCGTCGTGCCATTGGACTGATTATTGCAGGACTTGTTGGACTGATTGCCATTGCTACAACTGCAGCAGTATCCGGAGCCGCATTGCGACAATCTGTACAAACTCATGACTTTATGGTGCAGTGGCACCAGGACTCCCACAATTTGTGGCAACACCAGCTGGAAGTAAATGCCCACCTTCAAGATGAGATAGAAGCTGTCAAAGGAGGAGTGTTTTGGCTTGGACAGAAATATCTGGCTTTACAGCAACGATTGTTTTTGACTTGCGATTGGAATTCTAGTCATGTCTGTGTAACACCTTATAAATATAATGCCTCTGAATGTGAATGGAATGATATACAAATGCTTATAGATGGAGCCCTACTAAATGGTACGTTAAGTGAACAAAGCTTGTACAGGGAGGTTTTTGAAGCTTTTCAAAAGGAATTGCCAGATGCCTCCTCTATTGATGATATAGCCCAAGGACTAGCTCAGACCTTAGAAGGACTAGACCCTAGGGGGTGGTGGCAAAGTATTACCCATAGTGTTGGAAGTGCCTCTATTGCCTTGATACTTATGTTAAGTGTCTTTTTCTTAGGATATTGTTCCATCATAGCTATAATGAAGCGTTTCACTAGGAATAATTCCTCTGATGTTTTACTAACTGCCCTTAAACTTTCTAGAGAAGCGGCTGTGGAAAATTAATAAAAAAGGGGGAATTGTTGGAGAATTAAAGTCTCCAACCAGTGGAAAAATTTGGCCCCGGCACGGTTACTCTGATGCCTCATTAGCACACTAATAGGCCCTTGGGAAAACATTCCCAGTAAGGAGTTTCTGGTGTTTGTGGGCCAAAGGTAGCCACCAGTTGTTGTGAGAATCTCCTTTTTCCCCCCTACTTAGCAAGTCTCCTAGAGGAGACTTGCCTGGAGACTTGCTTGGAGACTTGCTTGACCAGCTGCCTTTAATGTTAGATTATCACAATAAACAGAAAAGTCTCCTCATTGTTCTATTCACAAGTACTTGAGAAGTCAAGATTGAGATAGTAGCTAGTAGATAATTATAGTTCTACCTAGGTTGTATACAATTCCTTGCTTTATTATTAACAATCTTTGTAGTCACTACCTCCTGTAAATAGAAAAGCATTGTATCAAGTTCCTGCCCTCACAATAGGAAATGTCCTCCACTTTTGTATTTGAGACAAATGTCATGCTGTATTGATCTTTTACCCTGTAATTGTAAAATCGGTTTCTATCCCTATATAAACCCTGGCCCCCTTGGAATAAAGTGTGCATTGGTTCACTCGCCTTGCATCCCCCGTGTCCTGATTTCGACTGCAGTTACCCAGGTTCAACAAGTAACCATACCAGGAAGTACTTAATTTATTAAGCTACTGCTTTTCTTAATCTCAGAGGAGATGTTTACTGATAAACAGCTACGTAAGCAGCATGTTCATGTCGTTCCTAAATGAGCTTTTATCTCTCTCCCCTCACCACAAATCAGATTCTTCTGGGGAATTCCCAGTACATGATCCTTTCCCCTGTGTAATTACCTTAACAAGCTCCAGCTGTTTTTATTCTCTGAAGGTTTACTCCCTGATATACAGCTGCCTACCCCCTTCGTAAGTGCAGGTCCTAAATGAGCTTTTTTCTCTGTTCCCTCACCACAATCCAGATTCTTTGGGGAGTTACCAGTACAGTAACCATACCAGGAAGTACTTAATTTATTAAGCTACTGCTTTTCTTAATCTCAGTGGAGATATTTACTGATAAACAGCTACCTACGCAGCATGTTCATGTCGTTCCTAAATGAGCTTTTATCTCTCTCACCTCACCACAAATCAGATTCTTCTGAGGAGTTCCCAGTACATTATCCATTCCCCTGTGTAATTACCTTAACAAGCTCCAGCTGTTTTTATTCTCAGAAGGTTTACTCCCTGATATACAGCTGCCTACCCCCTTCGTAAGTGCAGGTCCTAAATGAGCTTTTTTCTCTGTTCCCTCACCACAATCCAGATTCTTTTGGGGAGTTACCAGTATAGTAACCATACCAGGAAGTACTTAATTTATTAAGCTACTGTTTTTCTTAATCTCAGTGGAGATATTTACTGATAAACAGCTACGTACCCAGCATGTTCATGTCGTTCCTAAATGAGCTTTTATCTCTCTCCCCTCACCACAAATCAGATTCTTCTGAGGAATTCCCAGTACATTATCCTTTCCCCTGTGGAATTACCTTAACAAGCTCCAGCCGTTTTTATTCTCAGAAGGTTTACTCCCTGATATACAGCTGCCTACCCCCATCGTAAGTGCAGGTCGTAAATGAGCTTTTTTCTCTGTTCCCTCACCACAATCCAGATTCTTTGGGGAGTTACCAGTACAGTAACCATACCAGGAAGTACTTAATTTATTAAGCTACTGCTTTTCTTAATCTCACTGGAGATATTTACTTTTTTTTTTTTTTGCCAGTCCTGGGCCTTGGACTCAGGGCCTGAGCACTGTCCCTGGCTTCTTCCCGCTCAAGGCTAGCACTCTGCCACTTGAGCCACAGCGCCGCTTCTGGATATTTTCTGTATATGTGGTGCTTGGGGAATCGAACCTAGGGCCTCGTGTATCCGAGACAGGCACTATTGCCACTAGGCTATATCCCCAGCCCAGGAGATATTTACTGATAAACAGCTACCTACGCAGCATGTTCATGTCGTTTCTAAAAGAGCTTTTCTCTCTCTCCCCTCACCACAAATCAGATTCTTCTGAGCAGTTCCCAGTACATTATCCTTTCCCCTGTGTAATTACCTTAACAAGCTCCAGCTGTTTTTATTCTCAGAAGTTTTACTCCCTGATATACAGCTGCCTACCCCCTTCGTAAGTGCAGGTCCTAAATGAGCTTTTTTCTCTGTTCCCTCACCACAATCCAGATTCTTTTGAGGAGTTACCACTACACTAACCATACCAGAAAGTACTTAATTTATTAAGCTCATGCTTTTCTTAATCTCAGTGGAGATATTTGCTGATAAACAGCTACCTATGCAGCATTTTCATGTCGTTCCTAAATGAGCTTTTATCTCTCTCCCCTCACCACAAATAAGATTCTTCTGAGGAGTTCCCAGTACATTATCCTTTCCCCTGTGTAATTACCTTAACAAGATCCAGCTGTTTTTATTCTCATAAGGTTTACTCCCTGATATACAGCTGCCTACCCCCTTCGTAAGTGCAGGTCCTAAATGAGCTTTCTTCTCTGTTCCCTCACCACAATCCAGATTCTTTTGGGGAGTTACCAGTACAGTAACCATACCAGGAAGTACTTAATTTATTAAGCTACTGCTTTTCTTAATCTCATTTGAGATATTTACTGATAAACAGCTACCTAGGCAGCATGTTCATGTCGTTCCTAAATGAGCTTTTATCTCTCTCCCCTCACCACAAATCAGATT
Organism: Perognathus longimembris pacificus; assembly: GCF_023159225.1. Classification (NCBI taxonomy): domain Eukaryota; kingdom Metazoa; phylum Chordata; class Mammalia; order Rodentia; family Heteromyidae; genus Perognathus; species Perognathus longimembris. Next base: position 18,726 of record NW_025956318.1, on the reverse strand, counting down.
CTTCTGAGGAGTTCCCAGTACATTATCCTTTCCCCTGTGTAATTACCTTAACAAGCCCCAGATGTTTTTATTCTCAGAAGGTTTACTCCCTGATATACAGCTGCCTACCCCCTTCGTAAGTGCAGGTCTTTTTTTTTTTTTTTTTTTTTTTTGGCCAGTCCTGGGCCTTGGACTCAGGGCCTGAGCACTGTCCCTGGCTTCTTCCCGCTCAAGGCTAGCACTCTGCCACTTGAGCCACAGCGCCGCTTCTGGCCGTTTTCTGTATATGTGGTGCTGGGGAATCGAACCTAGGGCCTCGTGTATCCGAGGCGGGCACTCTTGCCACTAGGCTATATCCCCAGCCCCTAAGTAAGTGCAGGTCTTAAATGAGTTTTTTTCTCTGTTCACTCACCACAATCCAGATTGTTTTGAGGAGTTACCACTACACTAACCATACCAGGAAGTACTTAATTTATTAAGCTACTGCTTTTCTTAATCTCAGTGGAGATATTTACTGATAAACAGCTACCTACGCAGCATGTTCATGTCGTTCCTAAATGAGCTGTCATCTCTCTCCCCTCACCAGAAATCAGATTCTTCTGAGGAGTTCCCAGTACATTATCCTTTCCCCTGTGTAATTACCTTAACAAGCTCCAGCTGTTTTAATTCTGAGAAGGTTTACTCCCTAATATACAGCTGCCTACCCCCTTCGTAAGTGCAGGTCCTAAATGAGCTTTTTTCTCTGTTCCCTCACCACAATCCAGATTCTTTTGGGGATTTACCAGTACAGTAACCATACCAGGAAGTATTTAATTTATTAAGCTACTACTTTTCTTAATCTCAGTGGAGATATTTACTGATAAACAGCTACCTACGCAGCATGTTCATGTCGTTCCTAAATGGGCTTTTATCTCCCTCCCCTCACCACAAATCAGATTCTTTTGGGGAGTTACCAGTACAGTATCCATACCAGGAAGTACTTAATTTATTAAGCTACTGCTTTTCTTAATCTCAGTGGAGATATTTACTGATACACAGCTACCTAGGCAGCATGTTCATGTCGTTCCTAAATGAGCTTTTATCTCTCTCCCCTCACCAAAAATCAGATTCTTCTGAGGAGTTCCCAGTACTTTTTCCTTTCCCCTGTGTAATTACCTTAACAAGCTCCAGCTGTTTTTATTCTCAGAAGGTTTACTCCCTGCTATACAGCTGCCTACCCCCTTCGTAAGTGCAGGTCCTAAATCAGCTTTTTTCTCTGTTCCCTCACCATAATCCAGATTCTTTTGGGGAGTTACCAGTACACTAACCATACCAGGAAGTACTTAATTTATTAAGGTACTGCTTTTCTTAATCTCAGTGGAGATATTTACTGATAAACAGCTACTACGCAGCATGTTCATGTCGTTCATAAATGAGCTTTTATCTCTCTCCCCTCACCACAAATCAGATTCTTCTGAGGAGTTCCCAGTACATTATCCTTTCCCCTGTGTAATTACCTTAACAAGCTCCAGCTGTTTTTATTCTCAGAAGGTTTACTCCCTGATATACAGCTGCCTACCCCCTTCGTACGTGCAGGTCCTAAATGAGCTTTTTTCTCTGTTCCCTCACCACAATCCAGATTCTTTTGGGGAGTTACCAGTAGAGTAACCATACCAGGAAGTACTTAATTTTTTAAGCTACTGCTTTTCTTAATCTCAGTGGAGATATTTACTGATAAACAGCTACGTACGCAGCACGTTCATGTCGTTCCTAAATGAGCTTTTATCTCTCTCCCCTCACCACAAATCAGATTCTTCTGAGAAGTTCCCAGTACATTATCCTTTCCCCTGTGTAATTACCTTAACAAGCTCGAGCTGTTTTTATTCTCAGAAGGTATACTTCCTGATATACAGCTGCCTACCCCCTTCGTAAGTGCAGGTCCTAAATGAGCTTTTTTCTCTGTTCCCTCACCACAATCCAGATACTTTTGGGGAGTTACCAGTACACTAACCATACCAGGAAGTACTTAATTTATTAAGCTACTGCTTTTCTTAATCTCAGTGGACATATTTACTGATAAACAGCTACCTACGCAGCATGTTCATGTCGTTCCTAAATGAGCTTTTATCTCTCTCCCCTCACCACAATCCAGATTCTATTGGGGAGTTACCAGTACAGTATCCATACCAGGAAGTACTTAATTTATTAAGCTACTGCTTTTCTTAATCTCAGTGGAGATATTTACTGATAAACAGCTACGTATACAGCATGTTCATGTCGTTCCTAAATGAGCTTTTATCTCTCTCCCCTCACCACAATCCAGATTCTTTTGGGGAGTTACCATTACAGTAACCATACCAGGAAGTACTTAATTTATTAAGCTACTGCTTTTCTTAATCTCAGTGGAGATATTTACTGATAAACAGCTACCTACGCAGCATGTTCATGTCGTTCCTAAATGGGCTTTTATCTCCCTCCCCTCACCACAAATCAGATTCTTTTGGGTAGTTACCAGTACAGTATCCATACCAGGAAGTACTTAATTTATTAAGCTACTGCTTTTCTTAATCTCAGTGGACATATTTACTGATAAACAGCTACCTACGCAGCATGTTCATGTCGTTCCTAAATGAGCTTTTATCTCTCTCCCTTCACCACAAATCAGATTCTTCTGAGGAGTTCCCAGTACATTATCCTTTCCCCTGTGTAATTACCTTAACAAGCTCCAGCTGTTTTTATTCTCAGAAGGTTTACTCCCTGATATACAGCTGCCTACCCCCTTCGTAAGTGCAGGTCCTAAATGAGCTTTTTTCTCTGTTCCCTCACCACAATCCAGATTCTTTTGGGGAGTTACCAGTACAGTAACCATACCAGGAAGTACTTAATTTATTAAGGTACTGCTTTTCTTAATGTCAGTGGAGATATTTACTTATAAACAGCTACCTACGCAGCATGTTCATGTCGTTCCTAAATGAACTTTAATCTCTCTCCCCTCACCACAAATCAGATTCTTCTGAGGAGTTCCCAATACATTATCCTTTCTCCTGTGTAATTACTTTAACAAGCTCAAGCTGTTTTTATTCTCAGAAGGTTTACTCCCTGATATACAGCTGCCTACCCCCTTCGTAAGTGCAGGTCATAAATGAGCTTTTTTCTCTGTTCCCTCACCACAATACAGATTCTTTTGGGGAGTTACCAGTACAGTAACTAAACAGGAAGTACTTAATTTATTAAGCTACTGCTTTTCTTAATCTCAGTGGAGATATTTACTGATAAACAGCTACCTACGCAGCATGTTCATGTAGTTCCTAAATGATCTTTTATCTCTCTCCCCTCACCACATATCAGATTCTTCTGAGGAGTTCCCAGTACATTATCCTTTCCCCTGTGTAATTACCTTTACAATCTCCAGCTGTTTTGATTCTCAGGAAGGTTTACTACATGATATACAACTGCCTACCCCCTTCGTAAGTGCAGTTCCTAAATGAGATTTTTCTCTGTTCCCTCACCACAATCCAGATTCTTTTGGGGAGTTACCAGTACAGTAACCATACCAGGAAGTACTTAATTTATTAAGCTACTGCTTTTCTTAATCTCAGTGGAGATATTTACTGCTAAACAGCTACCTACGCAGCATGTTCATGTCGTTCCTAAATGAGCTTTTATCTGTCTCCCCTCACCACAAATCAGATTCTTCTGAGGAATTCCCAGTACATTATCCTTTCCCCTGTGGAATTACCTTAACAAGCTCCAGCCGTTTTTATTCTCAGAAGGTTTACTCCCTGATATACAGCTGCCTACCCCCATCGTAAGTGCAGGTCGTAAATGAGCTTTTTTCTCTGTTCCCTCACCACAATCCAGATTCTTTGGGGAGTTACCAGTACAGTAACCATACCAGGAAGTACTTAATTTATTAAGCTACTGCTTTTCTTAATCTCACTGGAGATATTTACTTTTTTTTTTTTTTTGCCAGTCCTGGGCCTTGGACTCAGGGCCTGAGCACTGTCCCTGGCTTCTTCCCGCTCAAGGCTAGCACTCTGCCACTTGAGCCACAGCGCCGCTTCTGGATATTTTCTGTATATGTGGTGCTTGGGGAATCGAACCTAGGGCCTCGTGTATCCGAGACAGGCACTATTGCCACTAGGCTATATCCCCAGCCCAGGAGATATTTACTGATAAACAGCTACCTATGCAGCATGTTCATGTCGTTTCTAAAAGAGCTTTTCTCTCTCTCCCCTCACCACAAATCAGATTCTTCTGAGCAGTTCCCAGTACATTATCCTTTCCCCTGTGTAATTACCTTAACAAGCTCCAGCTGTTTTTATTCTCAGAAGTTTTACTCCCTGATATACAGCTGCCTACCCCCTTCGTAAGTGCAGGTCCTAAATGAGCTTTTTTCTCTGTTCCCTCACCACAATCCAGATTCTTTTGAGGAGTTACCACTACACTAACCATACCAGAAAGTACTTAATTTATTAAGCTCATGCTTTTCTTAATCTCAGTGGAGATATTTGCTGATAAACAGCTACCTATGCAGCATTTTCATGTCGTTCCTAAATGAGCTTTTATCTCTCTCCCCTCACCACAAATAAGATTCTTCTGAGGAGTTCCCAGTACATTATCCTTTCCCCTGTGTAATTACCTTAACAAGATCCAGCTGTTTTTATTCTCATAAGGTTTACTCCCTGATATACAGCTGCCTACCCCCTTCGTAAGTGCAGGTCCTAAATGAGCTTTCTTCTCTGTTCCCTCACCACAATCCAGATTCTTTTGGGGAGTTACCAGTACAGTAACCATACCAGGAAGTACTTAATTTATTAAGCTACTGCTTTTCTTAATCTCATTTGAGATATTTACTGATAAACAGCTACCTAGGCAGCATGTTCATGTCATTCCTAAATGAGCTTTTATCTCTCTCCCCTCACCACAAATCAGATTCTTCTGAGGAGTTCCCAGTACATTATCCTTTCCCCTGTGTAATTACCTTAACAAGCCCCAGATGTTTTTATTCTCAGAAGGTTTACTCCCTGATATACAGCTGCCTACCCCCTTCGTAAGTGCAGGTCTTTTTTTTTTTTTTTTTTTTTTTTTGGCCAGTCCTGGGCCTTGGACTCAGGGCCTGAGCACTGTCCCTGGCTTCTTCCCGCTCAAGGCTAGCACTCTGCCACTTGAGCCACAGCGCCGCTTCTGGCCGTTTTCTGTATATGTGGTGCTGGGGAATCGAACCTAGGCCCTCGTGTATCCGAGGCGGGCACTCTTGCCACTAGGCTATATCCCCAGCCCCTAAGTAAGTGCAGGTCTTAAATGAGTTTTTTTCTCTGTTCACTCACCACAATCCAGATTGTTTTGAGGAGTTACCACTACACTAACCATACCAGGAAGTACTTAATTTATTAAGCTACTGCTTTTCTTAATCTCAGTGGAGATATTTACTGATAAACAGCTACCTACGCAGCATGTTCATGTCGTTCCTAAATGAGCTGTCATCTCTCTCCCCTCACCAGAAATCAGATTCTTCTGAGGAGTTCCCAGTACATTATCCTTTCCCCTGTGTAATTACCTTAACAAGCTCCAGCTGTTTTAATTCTGAGAAGGTTTACTCCCTAATATACAGCTGCCTACCCCCTTCGTAAGTGCAGGTCCTAAATGAGCTTTTTTCTCTGTTCCCTCACCACAATCCAGATTCTTTTGGGGATTTACCAGTACAGTAACCATACCAGGAAGTATTTAATTTATTAAGCTACTACTTTTCTTAATCTCAGTGGAGATATTTACTGATAAACAGCTACCTACGCAGCATGTTCATGTCGTTCCTAAATGGGCTTTTATCTCCCTCCCCTCACCACAAATCAGATTCTTTTGGGGAGTTACCAGTACAGTATCCATACCAGGAAGTACTTAATTTATTAAGCTACTGCTTTTCTTAATCTCAGTGGAGATATTTACTGATACACAGCTACCTAGGCAGCATGTTCATGTCGTTCCTAAATGAGCTTTTATCTCTCTCCCCTCACCAAAAATCAGATTCTTCTGAGGAGTTCCCAGTACTTTTTCCTTTCCCCTGTGTAATTACCTTAACAAGCTCCAGCTGTTTTTATTCTCAGAAGGTTTACTCCCTGCTATACAGCTGCCTACCCCCTTCGTAAGTGCAGGTCCTAAATCAGCTTTTTTCTCTGTTCCCTCACCATAATCCAGATTCTTTTGGGGAGTTACCAGTACACTAACCATACCAGGAAGTACTTAATTTATTAAGGTACTGCTTTTCTTAATCTCAGTGGAGATATTTACTGATAAACAGCTACTACGCAGCATGTTCATGTCGTTCATAAATGAGCTTTTATCTCTCTCCCCTCACCACAAATCAGATTCTTCTGAGGAGTTCCAGTACATTATCCTTTCCCCTGTGTAATTACCTTAACAAGCTCCAGCTGTTTTTATTCTCAGAAGGTTTACTCCCTGATATACAGCTGCCTACCCCCTTCGTACGTGCAGGTCCTAAATGAGCTTTTTTCTCTGTTCCCTCACCACAATCCAGATTCTTTTGGGGAGTTACCAGTAGAGTAACCATACCAGGAAGTACTTAATTTTTTAAGCTACTGCTTTTCTTAATCTCAGTGGAGATATTTACTGATAAACAGCTACGTACGCAGCACGTTCATGTCGTTCCTAAATGAGCTTTTATCTCTCTCCCCTCACCACAAATCAGATTCTTCTGAGAAGTTCCCAGTACATTATCCTTTCCCCTGTGTAATTACCTTAACAAGCTCGAGCTGTTTTTATTCTCAGAAGGTATACTTCCTGATATACAGCTGCCTACCCCCTTCGTAAGTGCAGGTCCTAAATGAGCTTTTTTCTCTGTTCCCTCACCACAATCCAGATACTTTTGGGGAGTTACCAGTACACTAACCATACCAGGAAGTACTTAATTTATTAAGCTACTGCTTTTCTTAATCTCAGTGGACATATTTACTGATAAACAGCTACCTACGCAGCATGTTCATGTCGTTCCTAAATGAGCTTTTATCTCTCTCCCCTCACCACAATCCAGATTCTATTGGGGAGTTACCAGTACAGTATCCATACCAGGAAGTACTTAATTTATTAAGCTACTGCTTTTCTTAATCTCAGTGGAGATATTTACTGATAAACAGCTACGTATACAGCATGTTCATGTCGTTCCTAAATGAGCTTTTATCTCTCTCCCCTCACCACAATCCAGATTCTTTTGGGGAGTTACCATTACAGTAACCATACCAGGAAGTACTTAATTTATTAAGCTACTGCTTTTCTTAATCTCAGTGGAGATATTTACTGATAAACAGCTACCTACGCAGCATGTTCATGTCGTTCCTAAATGGGCTTTTATCTCCCTCCCCTCACCACAAATCAGATTCTTTTGGGTAGTTACCAGTACAGTATCCATACCAGGAAGTACTTAATTTATTAAGCTACTGCTTTTCTTAATCTCAGTGGACATATTTACTGATAAACAGCTACCTACGCAGCATGTTCATGTCGTTCCTAAATGAGCTTTTATCTCTCTCCCTTCACCACAAATCAGATTCTTCTGAGGAGTTCCCAGTACATTATCCTTTCCCCTGTGTAATTACCTTAACAAGCTCCAGCTGTTTTATTCTCAGAAGGTTTACTCCCTGATATACAGCTGCCTACCCCTTCGTAAGTGCAGGTCCTAAATGAGCTTTTTTCTCTGTTCCCTCACCACAATCCAGATTCTTTTGGGGAGTTACCAGTACAGTAACCATACCAGGAAGTACTTAATTTATTAAGGTACTGCTTTTCTTAATGTCAGTGGAGATATTTACTTATAAACAGCTACCTACGCAGCATGTTCATGTCGTTCCTAAATGAACTTTAATCTCTCTCCCCTCACCACAAATCAGATTCTTCTGAGGAGTTCCCAATACATTATCCTTTCTCCTGTGTAATTACTTTAACAAGCTCAAGCTGTTTTTATTCTCAGAAGGTTTACTCCCTGATATACAGCTGCCTACCCCCTTCGTAAGTGCAGGTCATAAATGAGCTTTTTTCTCTGTTCCCTCACCACAATACAGATTCTTTTGGGGAGTTACCAGTACAGTAACTAAACAGGAAGTACTTAATTTATTAAGCTACTGCTTTTCTTAATCTCAGTGAGATATTTACTGATAAACAGCTACCTACGCAGCATGTTCATGTAGTTCCTAAATGATCTTTTATCTCTCTCCCCTCACCACATATCAGATTCTTCTGAGGAGTTCCCAGTACATTATCCTTTCCCCTGTGTAATTACCTTTACAATCTCCAGCTGTTTTGATTCTCAGGAAGGTTTACTACATGATATACAACTGCCTACCCCCTTCGTAAGTGCAGTTCCTAAATGAGATTTTTCTCTGTTCCCTCACCACAATCCAGATTCTTTTGGGGAGTTACCAGTACAGTAACCATACCAGGAAGTACTTAATTTATTAAGCTACTGCTTTTCTTAATCTCAGTGGAGATATTTACTGCTAAACAGCTACCTACGCAGCATGTTCATGTCGTTCCTAAATGAGCTTTTATCTGTCTCCCTCACCACAAATCAGATTCTTCTGAGGAGTTCCCAGTACATTATCCTTTCCCCTGTGTAATTACCTTTACAATCTCCAGCTGTTTTGATGCTCAGGAAGGTTTACTACATGATATACAGCTGCCTACCCCCTTAGTAAGTGCAGGTCCTAAACGAGCTTTTTTCTCTGTTCCCTCACCACAATCAAGTTTCTTTTGGGGAGTTACCAGTACAGTAACCATACCAGGAAGTACTTAATTTATTAAGCTACTGCTTTTCTTAATCTCAGTGGAGATATTTACTGATAAACAGCTACCTACGCAGCATGTTCATGTCGTTCCTAAATGAGCTTTTATCTGTCTCCCCTCACCACAAATCAGATTCTTCTGACGAGTTCCCAGTACATTATCCTTTCCCCTGTGTAATTACCTTAACAAGCTCCAGCTGTTTTTATTCTCAGAGGGTTTACTCCCTGATATAGAGCTGCCTACCCCCTTCGTAAATGCAGGTCCTAAATGAGCTTTTTTCGCTGTTCCCTCACCACAATCCAGATTCTTTTGGGGAGTTACCAGTACAGTAACCATACCAGGAAGTACTCAATTTATTAAGCTACTGCTTTTCTTAATCTCAGTGGAGATATTTACTGATAAACAGCTACCTACGCAGCATGTTCATGTCGTTCCTAAATCAGCTTTTATCTCTCTCCCCTCACCAGAAATCAGATTCTTCTGTGGAGTTCCCAGTACATTATCCTTTCCCCTGTGTAATTACCTTAAAAAGTTCCAACTGTTTTTATTCTCAGAAGGTTTACTCCCTGATATACAGCTGCCTACCCCCTTCGTAAGTGCAGGTACTAAATGAGCTTTTTTCTCTGTTTCCTCACCACAATCCAGAATCTTTTGGGGAGTTACCAGTACAGTAACCATACCAGGAAGTACTTAATTTATTAAGCTACTGCTCTTCTTAATCTCAGTGGTGATATTTACTGATAAACAGCTACCTACGCAGCATGTTCATGTCGTTCCTAAATGAGCTTTTATCTCTCTCATCTCACCACAAATCAGATTTTATGAGGAGTTCCCAGTACATTATCCTTTCCCCTGTGTAGTTACCTTAACAAGTTCCAGCTGTTTTTATTCTCAGAAGGTTTACTCCCTGATATACAGCTGCCTACCCCCTTCGTAAGTGCAGGTCCTAAATGAGCTTTTTTCTCTGTTCCCTCACCACAATCCAGATTCTTTTGGGGAGTTACCAGTACAGTAACCATACCAGGAAGTACTTAATTTATTAAGCTACTGCTTTTCTTAATCTCACTGGAGATATTTACTTTTTTTTTTTTTTGCCAGTCCTGGGCCTTGGACTCAGGGCCTGAGCACTGTCCCTGGCTTCTTCCCGCTCAAGGCTAGCACTCTGCCACTTGAGCCACAGCGCCGCTTCTGGCCATTTTCTGTATATGTGGTGCTTGGGGAATCGAACCTAGGGCCTCGTGTATCCGAGACAGGCACTATTGCCACTAGGCTATATCCCCAGCCCATTAGATATTTACTGATAAACAGCTACCTACGCAGCATGTTCATGTCGTTTCTAAAAGAGCTTTTCTCTCTCTCCCCTCACCACAAATCAGATTCTTCTGAGCAGTTCCCAGTACATTATCCTTTCCCCTGTGTAATTACCTTAACAAGCTCCAGCTGTTTTTATTCTCAGAAGTTTTACTCCCTGATATACAGCTGCCTAACCACTTCGTAAGTGCAGGTCCTAAATGAGCTTTTTTCTCTGTTCCCTCACCACAATCAGATTCTTTTGGGGAGGTACCAGTACAGTAACCATACCAGGCAGTACTTAATTTATTAAGCTACTGCTTTTCTTAATCTCAGTGGAGATATTTACTGATAAACAGCTACCTACGCAGCATGTTCATGTCGTTCCTAAATGAGCTTTTATCTCTCTCCCCTCACCACAAATCAGATTCTTCTGAGGAGTTCCCAGTACATTATCCTTTCCCCTGTGTAATTACCTTAACAAGCTCCAGCTGTTTTTATTCTCAGAAGGTTTACTCCCTGATATACAGCTGTCTACCCCCTTCGTAAGTGCAGGTCCTAAATGAGCTTTTTTCTCTGTTCCCTCACCACAATCCAGATTCTTTTGGGGAGGTACCAGTAGAGTAACCATACCAGGAAGTCCTTAATTTAATAAGCTACTGCTTTTCTTAATCTCAGTGGAGATATTTACTGATAAACAGCTACCTACGCAGCTTGTTCATGTCGTTCATAAATGAGTTTTATCTCTCTCCCCTCACCACAAATCAGATTCTTCTGAGGAGTTCCCAGTACATTATCCTTTCCCGTGTGTAATTACCTTAACAAGCTCCAGCTGTTTTTATTCTCAGAAGGGTTACTCCCTGATATACAGCTGCCTACCCCCTTCGTAAGTGCAGGTCCTAAATGAGCTTTATTCTCTGTTCCCTCACCACAATCCAGATTCTTTTGGGGAGTTACCAGTACAGTAACCATACCAGGAAGTACTTAATTTATTAAGCTACTGCTTTTGTTAATCTCAGTGGGGATATTTACTTATAAACAGCTACCTACGCAGCATGTTCATGTCGTTCCTAAATGAGCCTTTATCTCTCTCCCCTCACCACAAATCAGATTCTTCTGAGGAGTTCCCAGTACATTAACCTTTTCCCTGTGTAATTACCTTAACAAGATCCAGCTGTTTTTATTCTCAGAAGGTTTACTCCCTGATATACTGCGGCCTACCCCCTCAGTAAGTGCAGGTCCTAAATGAGCTTTTTTCTCTGTTCCCTAACCACAATCCAGATTCTTTTGGGGAGTTACCAGTAGAGTAACCATACCAGGAAGTACATAATTTAATAAGCTACTGCTTTTCTTAATCTCAGTGGAGATATTTACTGATAAACAGCTACCTACGCAGCTTGTTCATGTCGTTCATAAATGAGCTTTTATCTCTCTCCCCTCACCACAAATCAGATTCTTCTGAGGAGTTCCCAGTACATTATCCTTTCCCGTGTGTAATTACCTTAACAAGCTCCAGCTGTTTTTATTCTCAGAAGGGTTACTCCCTGATATACAGCTGCCTACCCCCTTCGTAAGTGCAGGTCCTAAATGAGCTTTATTCTCTGTTCCCTCACCACAATCCAGATTCTTTTGGGAGTTACCAGTACAGTAACCATACCAGGAAGTACTTAATTTATTAAGCTACTGCTTTTGTTAATCTCAGTGGGGATATTTACTAATAAACAGCTACCTACGCAGCATGTTCATGTCGTTCCTAAATGAGCCTTTATCTCTCTCCCCTCACCACAAATCAGATTCTTCTGAGGAGTTCCCAGTACATTAACCTTTTCCCTGTGTAATTACCTTAACAAGATCCAGCTGTTTTTATTCTCAGAAGGTTTACTCCCTGATATACTGCGGCCTACCCCCTCAGTAAGTGCAGGTCCTAAATGAGCTTTTTTCTCTGTTCCCTCACCACAATCCAGATTCTTTTGGGGAGTTACCAGTAGAGTAACCATACCAGGAAGTACTTAATTTAATAAGCTACTGCTTTTCTTAATCTCAGTGGAGATATTTACTGATAAACAGCTACCTACGCAGCATGTTCATGTCGTTCCTAAATGAGCTTTTATCTCTCTCCTCACCACAAATCAGATTCTTCTGAGGAGTTCCCAGTACATTATCCTTTCCCCTGTGTAATTACCTTAACAAGCTCCAGCTGTTTTTATTCTCAGAAGGTTTACTCCCTGATATACAGCTCCCTACCCCCTTCGTAAGTGCAGGCCCTAAATGAGCTTTTTTCTCTGTTCCCTCACCACAATCCAGATTCTTTTGGGGAGTTACCAGTACAGTAACCATACCAGGAAGTACTTAACTTATTAAGCTACTGCTTTTCTTAATCTCAGTGGAGATATTTACTGATAAACAGCTACCTACGCAGCATGTTCATGTCGTTCCTAAATGAGCTTTTATCTCTCTCCCCTCACCACAAATCAGATTCTTCTGAGGAGTTCCCAGTACATTATCCTTTCCCTGTGTAATTACCTTAACATGCTCCAGCTGTTTTATTTCTCAGAAGGTTTACTCCCTGATATACAGCTGCCAACCCCCATCGTAAGTGCAGGTCCTAAATGAGCTTTTTTCTCTGTTCCCTCACCACAATCCAGATTTTTTTGGGGAGTTACCAGTACAATAACCATACCAGGAAGTACTTAATTTATTAAGATACTGCTTTTCTTAATCTCAGTGGAGATATTTACTGATAAACAGCTACCTAAGCAGCATGTTCATGTCGTTCCTAAATGAGCTTTTATCTCTCTCCCGTCACCACAAATCAGATTCTTCTGAGGAGTTCCCAGTACATTATCCTTTCCCCTGTGTAATTACCTTAACATCCTCCAGCTGTTTTAATTCTCAGAAGGTTTACTCCCTGATATACAGCTGCCTACCCCCTTCGTAAGTGCAGGTCCTAAATGAGCTTTTTTCTCTGTTCCCAAACCACAATCCAGATTCTTTTGGGGAGTTACCAGTACAGTAACCATACCAGGAAGTACTTAATTTATTAAGCTACTGCTTTTCTTAATCTCAGTGGAGATATTTACTGATAAACAGCTACCTACGCAGCATGTTCATGTCGTTCCTAAATGAGCTTTTATCTCTCTCCCCTCACCACAAATCAGATTCTTTAGAGGAGTTCCCAGTATATTATCCTTTCCCCTGTGTAATTACCTTAACAAGCTCCAGCTGTTTTTATTCTCAGAATGTTTATTCCCTGATATACAGCTGCCTACCCCCTTCGTAAGTGCAGGTCCTAAATGAGCTTTTTACTCTGTTCCCTCACCACAATCCAGATTCTTTTGGGGAGTTACTAGTACAGTAACCATACCAGGAAGTACTTAATTTATTAAGCTACTGCTTTTCTAAATCTCAGTAGAGATATTTACTGATAAACAGCTACCTATGCAGCATGTTCATGTCGTTCTTAATGAGCTTTTATCTCTCTCCCCTCACCAAAAATCAGATTCTTCTGAGGAGTTCCCAGTACATTATCCTTTCCCCTGTGTAATTACCTTAACAAGCTCCAGCTGTTTTTATTCTCAGAAGGTTTACTCCCTGATATACAGCTGCCTACCCCCTTCGTAAGTGCAGGTCCTAAAGAGCTTTTTTTCTCTGTTCCCTCACCACAATCCAGATTCTTTTGGGAGTTACCAGTACAGTAACCACCCAGGAAGTACTTAAATTATTAAGCTACTGCTTTTCTTAATCTCAGTGGAGATATGTACTGATAAACAGCTACCTATGCAGCATTTTCATGTCGTTCCTAAATGAGCATTATCTCTCTCCCCTCACCACAAATCAGATTCTTCTGAGGAGTTCCCAGTACATTATCCTTTCCCCTGTGTAATTACCTTAACAAGCTCCAGCTGTTTTTATTCTCAGAAGTTTTACTCCCTGATATACACTGCCTACCCCTTCGTAAGTGCAGGTCCTAAATGAGCTTTTTTCTCTGTTCCCTCACCACAATCCAGATTCTTTTGGGGAGTTACCAGTACAGTAAACATACCAGAAGTACTTAATTATTAAGCTACTGCTTTTCTTAATCTCAGTGGAGATATTACTGATAAACAGCTACCTACGCAGCATGTTCATGTCGTTCCTAAATGAGCTTTTATCTCTCTCCCCTCACCACAAATCAGATTCTTCTGAGAGTTCCCATACATTATCCTTTCCCCAGTGTAATTACCTTAACAAGCTCCAGATGTTTTTATTCTCAGAAGGTTTACTCCCTGATATACAGCTCCTACCCCCTTCGTAAGTGCAGGTCCTAAATGAGCTTTTTTCTCTGTTCCTCACCACAATCCAGATTCTTTTGAGGAGTTACCACTACACTAACCATACCAGAAAGTACTTAATTTATTAAGCTCATGCTTTTCTTAATCTCAGTGGAGATATTTGCTGATAAACAGCTACCTATGCAGCATTTTCATGTCGTCCTAAATGAGCTTTTATCTCTCTCCCCTCACCACAAATAAGATTCTTCGAGGAGTTCCCAGTACATTATCCTTTCCCCTGTGTAATTACCTTAACAAGCTCCAGCTGTTTTTATTCTCATAAGGTTTACTCCCTGATATACAGCTGCCTACCCCCTTCGTAAGTGCAGGTCCTAAATGAGCTTTCTTCTCTGTTCCCTCACCACAATCCAGATTCTTTGGGGAGTTACCAGTTACAGTAACCATACCAGGAAGTACTTAATTTATTAAGCTACTGCTTTTCTTAATCTCATTTGAGATATTTACTGATAAACAGCTACCTAGGCAGCATGTTCATGTCGTTCCTAAATGAGCTTTTATCTCTCTCCCCTCACCACAAATCAGATTCTTCTGAGGAGTTCCCAGTACATTATACTTTTCCCTGTGTAATTACCTTAACAAGCCCCAGATGTTTTTATTCTCAGAAGTTTACTCCCTGATATACAGCTGCCTACCCCTTCGTAAGTGCAGGTCTTTTTTTTTTTTTTTTTTTTTTTTTTTGGCCAGTCCTGGGCCTTGGACTCCGGCCTGAGCACTGTCCCTGGCTTCTTCCCGCTCAAGGCTAGCACTCTGCCACTTGAGCCACAGCGCCGCTTCTGGCCGTTTTCTGTATATGTGGGCTGGGGAATCGAACCTAGGCCTCGTGTATCCGAGCGGGGCACTCTTGCCACTAGGCTATATCCCCAGCCCCTAAGTAAGTGCAGGTCTTAAATGAGTTTTTTTCTCTGTTCACTCACCACAATCCAGATTGTTTTGAGGAGTTACCACTACACTAACCATACCAGGAAGTACTTAATTTATTAAGCTACTGCTTTTCTTAATCTCAGTGGAGATATTACTGATAAACAGCTACCTACGCAGCATGTTCATGTCGTTCCTAAATGAGCTGTCATCTCTCTCCCCTCACCAGAAATCAGATTCTTCTGAGGAGTTCCCAGTACATTATCCTTTCCCCTGTGTAATTACCTTAACAAGCTCCAGCTGTTTTAATTCTGAGAAGGTTTACTCCCTAATATACAGCTGCCTACCCCCTTCGTAAGTGCAGTCCTAAATGAGCTTTTTCTCTGTTCCCTCACCACAATCCAGATTCTTTGGGGATTTACCAGTACAGTAACCATACCAGGAAGATTTAATTTATTAAGCTACTGCTTTTCTTAATCTCAGTGGAGATATTTACTGATAAACACTACCTACGCAGCATGTTCATGTCGTTCCTAAATGGGCTTTTATCTCCCTCCCCTCACCACAAATCAGATTCTTTTGGAGTTACCAGTACAGTATCCATACCAGGAAGTACTTAATTTATTAAGCTACTGCTTTTCTTAATCTCAGTGGAGATATTTACTGATACACACTACCTACGCAGCATGTTCATGTCGTTCCTAAATGAGCTTTTATCTCTCTCCCCTCACCACAAATCAGATTCTTCTGAGGAGTTCCCAGTACTTTTTCCTTTCCCCTGTGTAATACCTAACAAGCTCCAGCTGTTTTTATTCTCAGAAGGTTTACTCCTGCTATACAGCTGCCTACCCCCTTCGTAAGTGCAGGTCCTAAATCAGCTTTTTTCTCTGTTCCCTCACCATAATCCAGATTCTTTTGGGGAGTTACCAGTACACTAACCATACCAGGAAGTACTTAATTTATTAAGGTACTGCTTTTCTTAATCTCAGTGAGATATTTACTGATAAACAGCTACTACGCAGCATGTTCAGTCGTTCATAAATGAGCTTTTATCTCTCTCCCCTCACCACAAATCAGATTCTTCTGAGAGTTCCCAGTACATTATCCTTTCCCCTTGTAATTACCTTAACAAGCTCCAGCTGTTTTTATTCTCAGAATGTTTATTCCCTGATATACAGCTGCCTACCCCCTTCGTAAGTGCAGTCCTAAATGAGCTTTTTACTCTGTTCCCTCACCACAATCCAGATTCTTTTGGGAGTTACTAGTACAGTAACCATACCAGGAAGTACTTAATTTATTAAGCTACTGCTTTTCTTAATCTCAGTGGAGATATTTACTGATAAACAGCTACCTACGCAGCATGTTCATCGTCGTTCTTAATGAGCTTTTATCTCTCTCCCCTCACCAAAAATCAGATTCTTCTGAGAGTTCCCAGTACATTATCCTTTCCCCTGTGTAATTACCTTAACAAGGCTCCAGCTGTTTTTATTCTCAGAAGGTTTACTCCCTGATATACAGCTGCCTACCCCCTTCGTAAGTGCAGGTCCTAAATGAGCTTTTTTTCTCTGTTCCCTCACCACAATCCAGATTCTTTTGGGAGTTACCAGTACAGTAACCATCCCAGGAAGTACTTAAATTATTAAGCTACTGCTTTTCGTAATCTCAGTGGAGATATGTACTGATAAACAGCTACCTATGCAGCATTTTCATGTCGTTCCTAAATGAGCATTTATCTCTCTCCCCTCACCACAAATCAGATTCTTCTGAGAGTTCCCAGTACATTATCCTTTCCCCTGTGTAATTACCTTAACAAGCTCCAGCTGTTTTTATTCTCAGAAGTTTTACTCCCTGATATACAGCTGCCTACCCCCTTCGTAAGTGCAGGTCCTAAATGAGCTTTTTTCTCTGTTCCCTCACCACAATCCAGATTCTTTTGGGGAGTTACCAGTACAGTAAACATACCAGGAAGTACTTAATTTATTAAGCTACTGCTTTACTTAATCTCAGTGAGATATTTACTGATAAACAGCTACCTACGCAGCATGTTCATGTCGTTCCTAAATGACTTTTATCTCTCTCCCCTCACCACAAATCAGATTCTTCTGAGGAGTTCCCAGTACATTATCCTTTCCCCTGTGTAATTACCTTAACAAGCTCCAGATTTTTTTATTCTCAGAAGGTTTACTCCCTGATATACAGCTGCCTACCCCCTTCGTAAGTGCAGGTCCTAAATGAGCTTTTTTCTCTGTTCCCTCACCACAATCCAGATTCTTTTGGGAGTTACCACTACACTAACCATACCAGAAAGTACTTAATTTATTAAGCTCATGCTTTTCTTAATCTCAGTGGAGATATTGCTGATAAACAGCTACCTATGCAGCATTTTCATGTCGTTCCTAAATGAGCTTTTATCTCTCTCCCCTCACCACAAATAAGATTCTTCTGAGGATTCCCAGTACATTATCCTTTCCCCGTGTAATTACCTTAACAAGCTCCAGCTTTTTATTCTCATAAGGTTTACTCCCTGATATACAGCTGCCTACCCCCTTCGTAAGTGCAGGTCCTAAATGAGCTTTCTTCTCTTTCCCTCACCACAATCCAGATTCTTTTGGGAGTTACCAGTACAGTAACCATACCAGGAAGTACTTAATTTATTAAGCTACTGCTTTTCTTAATCTCATTGAGATATTTACTGATAAACAGCTACCTAGGCAGCATGTTCATGTCGTCCTAAATGAGCTTTTATCTCTCTCCCCTCACCACAAATCAGATTCTTCTGAGGAGTTCCCAGTACATTATACTTTTCCCTGTGTAATTACCTTAACAAGCCCCAGATGTTTTTATCTCAGAAGGTTTACTCCCTGATATACAGCTGCCTACCCCCTTCGTAAGTGCAGGTCTTTTTTTTTTTTTTTTTTTTTTTTTGGCCAGTCCTGGCCTTGGACTCCGGGCCTGAGCACTGTCCCTGGCTTCTTCCCGCTCAAGGCTAGCACTCTGCCACTGAGCCACAGCGCCGCTTCTGGCCGTTTTCTGTATATTGGTGCTGGGAATCGAACCTAGGGCCTGCTGTATCCGAGGCGGGCACTCTTGCCACTAGGCTATATCCCCAGCCCCTAAGTAAGTGCAGGTCTTAAATGAGTTTTTTTTCTCTGTTCACTCACCACAATCCAGATTGTTTTGAGGAGTTACCACTACACTAACCATACCAGGAAGTACTTAATTATTAAGCTACTGCTTTTCTTAATCTCAGTGAGATATTTACTGATAAACAGCTACCTACGCAGCATGTTCATGTCGTTCCTAAATGAGCTGTCATCTCTCTCCCCTCACCAGAAATCAGATTCTTCTGAGGAGTTCCAGTACATTATCCTTTCCCCTGTGTAATTACCTTACAAGCTAGAGCTGTTTTAATTCTGAGAAGGTTTACTCCCTAATATACAGCTGCCTACCCCCTTCGTAAGTGCAGGTCCTAAATGAGCTTTTTTCTCTGTTCCCT